>NC_089623.1:3647053-3950974 GCF_039881205.1 Euwallacea similis
TTTTTATTTTCCATGGCATACTTTTCGAAATACTCATTAAAAACTGTCGTTATTGGAGTGAAGTTAACCTATATTAGTAAGTCTAGGATCTTAAAACTTTGTGTGCTAATTCAATTTTTCATTCTGAACAACTTTTCTTGATAACATTTTGCCGTGACTTCTATTGGAAAATCACTTTATTGGTGTAAAAAATCAATTTTTTCAAAATATTCAAGGAATACTTGATTTTTCGAAACTAAAATTACTTTACAAATTACTTTCCAATCAATCAGGGCTGATCCCCAAAAGCTAAAATTTCAACTTGAATTTTTTAAATCTTTTACAAGAGTCATTTCACCTATCCGGAGACACACTGTATTTTAAACATTTTGGTTGTTGATTCAGGTCTGGACTGCGAGCAGGCCAATGAACCGCACCACGGCTACCCGTTCACTTATTTAGAAATATTAGGTTTAGTAATACAGTAGAATTGCGATTTAGTAAATTCTGCTTTGAGTGAAGTACCCCGTAAAGTTAACACACAAATTTTATCATTGCTTCGCGATACAGTATGATATAGTGGAATATAGCAACTTTCTCGTGTTGTATGATTTGAGACAAAAAATAGTAGAAATGAACCTGAAGAAAAAGTTTAAACAGCCCAAAATAACGTAATTTGTCGCGTATTGTCCATAAAAATATTCTTTTAAATGTTGTTTTCATATTTTTTATAAATCTTTATTTAGTACATATTTGAATAAAATAGTAATGCCATTTTTTGCAAAATATACAGGGCGTCCCGAAATTAAGGCACCATACTTAAACAGCGTAAATTACGTCCAAAAATAACACCAAAACTTTATATAAACATATATCGAAAAATGCTTTTTTAACGATCTTTGGCTCTTTAAAGATATAACTCTGATGATGGTTATTTTGACATATTTCCAAAACGGTGCAAGATAACTTTATGTTTGGTATGATTTTATACCTTTTAAACCTTAATTGACTGATGTGGCTGAATGAAAAATATTTCGTCAAAGGCGTGCCGCACGGGAGGCGTCGGAGTTAAAAAATGCTACATTTTTTTAATGTGCCCGGTTTTTTAGTTGCTGACACAAAATTATGAAACCACATATGTGTCCAGAAAAAAAGGTACTCTTGGTTCACATTGGTAGAACGCTTCATTTTCGAATAAAATACATAATTCTTCGAATATGTGCCCTTAATCTTAAGCGTCGTAAAAGTGAATATCCCCGAAATAGTAAAATTGTTTTGCCAGAAAAAGTTCCTTAAATCGCGACCCCTCTGTAATAATATAAACAAAAAAAAGACAAGTATGTGCATTTATGACACCAATCGTAACGTGTTTATGCCTATCATGTAATCAATTTCTGATATTTATTGAGCTATTTATTTTGACATAGAGGTTTTCAACTTCTACCAGAAAGTTGAGTAAGCAGGATGCACTAATGCAGAATGTGAAAATGTTGAGGTATTGTTTCTTCTGACAATGAATATTTTTGATCTAGACGTCGCAAATCGGCAGGTGTGACACATGGTTGTTTTTTAATTATCAGTGATCAACCGAATTCGTAAAAAATGGTCAGGTCCCTATTTGAAAAAAAAGTTGATGATGGTATTAAAAAACCGAAACGTCGTGTCTCTGAGAAACTATTTTCATGTTGTAGCGTAGGAAAAAATGTTCTCCATTTTCAAGTTTCTCTGTAATTTAAGACAGAAAAAAAGATAAAATTGCAATTTTCGTTTTTTCCGAAAGCAATCGGAATTTTTAAACAAGTAAGACGGCAAAGTACTCCTCTCATAAAGACACATCTTTGCCTCCATTAAACCGACTCTCCATCTCCTACGGTTTCCGAGATCCCCGTATTGAGAAGCGAATATGGGAGGGCCTGTCTAAGGATAATATAGTTTTCTTGTCGCATAAGTTTAAATTTAAAGAAAAACACGTAGCAACTGATTTATCTCTACAAGATTAATAATACTGAGCTAAAGACGTCAATAAGTCTTTCAAGCAAATATATTCCTATATGTAGATGAAATTTCCCGAATCGCTCCTTTCATACCTCATAAATGGATCATACATCGTAATTGAAATCTCCGTTTTTGACGAGCCGAGCTGCATGTAATACATCGCGTTAACTCCGTTTGTACCAGAGTTATTACGTGTTGCCGAACATGTCTGTAATGTCGTCGTTTGCTGCTAAATTAACCGTAAATCTAGTTTGTCAAACCAAATTATTTGACGTGGATATCAGCCTTCTGACGTCTGTATACTGAGAACAGACATCATCAGAGGTAATTTAGAAATGCTTCGATGGCTGGTACAGACATGAGAGGATGCAGATAATTAATTTATTTCTAACCATATTTAGAGGTTTTGATGTACTCAATGATATGGCTACCTGGTCGAGGACTCGAAGATTACTCTTTTTGTATCGAAAGAAACTTTGTTTAGGCGAAATAATTTTAGAATAATTGTTTGAGTTAGATCAGGTTAGTACTAATTCCGTTTGAGCCATTTCTATGTCGAATGATAGAGAAATGCTACATTTTTGAAGATACCTCAGGTACTATCTAATGGTGAGTCTTCATGGTGATTAGAAGAAACCATTTCAAGTGAAAGCCAGTCATTCAAAATTTAACATTTTTGCCACTACTACATAAACAACAATCAAAAGCCTCACAACTTCTATACCCTTTTACCGGATTTGCATTTAAATTAGGTACCGTCAATTAGGGTTATGAAAAGGAATATTCTACTGTTTTGTCTTTAAAGGAAACTGAATGCATAGCGATCAAACAGACCCATTTATTAGAACGCCAGTTAAATAATTGAGAGAGTGGAAGGCCTTTTCAGTGATTTCAATGTGGACTTGCCAAGTGAACGTGAAGCCACTTTATGAGTAGGTAAAATATTAAGATAACGTGTGGGAACTCATACACTATCCATATGCGAGCATCGCATACAGGGTGTTACAAATTCGGCTCTATATATGGGGATCTCGGAAACGGTAAGTGATAGAGTCGGTTAAATGGAGGCAAAATTGCGTAGTTTAGTGCTCAACAATAATCCATTTGCGAATTTTAAAAAATCCGAATACTTTTGGAAATATACGATAAAAATAAAAAATTTGGATTTTCGTTTTTTTCAAAAATCTCGAAAACTATTATTTGGAGAAAGCTGATAATGAAACATTATTAGATCACTTTTTATCTGGTTTTCTACTGGTGTGACCAGTATTTTAACTCGACGATTGATTTTTGAGATATCATGAACTACTTTGTATTTTCTTATGGGTGCCTTGGATTTTTGAAAAATTGGAATTTGCATTATATTCCTTTTCCAACGAAGCATTATGTTCCAGTATTTTCGGGAATTTTATATAAATAAAAGTAATTTTCCATCTAAAAAACCTTCAATTGTGTTACCATATCAAGTAAACAAACATCAAATTGTGTTTTGTTAACTTTATTGTTTACTAAAAATTAATGGACCGAGTAATAAATAAATTAACAAAATATGATTAAATATTTGTTGATTTGACATGGCAACGCAATTGAAGGTTCCTTAGAAAGAAAACGTTTTTTTAATTTTATTCATATAAAATTGACTAAAATACTGGAACATAATACTTCGCTGGGAAGGGAATGTCATACAGATTCCAATTTTCCAAAAATCCAAAACGCCCATAAGAAAATCCAAAGTAGTTCATGATATCTCAAAAATCAATCGTCGAGTTAAAATATTGGTTACACCAGTAGAAAGCCAGATAAAAAGTGCGCTAATAAGGTTTCACTATCAGTTTTCTCCAAATAATGGTTTTCGAGATTTTTGAAAAAAACGAAAATTCAAATTTTTTATTTTTATCGGATATTAAAGTATTCGGAGTTTTTGAAATTCGCAAATGGATTATTGTTGAAGGCCAAACTACGCAACTTTGCCTCCATTTAATGGACTCTGTATCTCTTACTGTTTCCGAGATCCCCATACATAGACTTGAATTTGTTACATCTTGTATATGTTTTGAATAACTTTATTCTTCATAAGTAATTTTTAAGTTCAACAAAATTTCAAACTAAATTGTCGGGACTCAAACACAGATGAGAGACTTTAAGTACAAATGCACAAGGGAACTAAATTAATCTTAACATTTCTTTCGATTCCGAAAACAGTAGTCGTGTTAAGCATAATCAACAAATGTGCAGTTGTTGAGATTTCTGACGTCAGTACCATAGCGTTGTTCAAACAGTTGGTCAACAGGAACACAACCGTTAACTCTGTTGAATACAGCCAATACGAAATTAAAGTGTTTGATTAAACTTGTCGACATGATTTTCTGATCTAAGTTGTTGCCAAAGAATAATTCCAGATCGATTAATTTTTAGATTAGAAGCACAATAATTATTTCTCCCTGCCTTCTTTTACCACATTGTGATGACAGTTCTTTTTATTTTTTAAATATTATAAAACTCCTAGCATTTAGTTACTGATTCTTATAGTCGTTCAACTTACATGAAATGACCATTTTCTACTCAACGAGTTACCTCACTAGTCTGCGGCCAGTATGGAAACGTCATATTCATATGAGTAGCAATTCGTGCTCGTTATACATCGTTCGTTACGTTATACATAATATTCTATTCTGCTATCACAATAAAGTGAAGCTATTTTAAAATGAAATTTTACAATTAAGACTCAGAAGGAGTTGAAATGAGTTTAAAGAAACGCGGACCCTTTGGAATCGAAATTTCATCGTTGTTCGGCATTGGTTTCCTCACTGAGAGTAAATCTAGATATTGAATTAATTTCTTTTTTTATTAAATTCCGCTGTCTTATGCAAACAAAAATATCAGTCCTCTACGTGATTCTATTGCGCCAGCTACATCAGAGGTATCCGAAAAGGCAGCATTTTCCATTTATTCTGGGTCCACTCCACACAAATGCCAGGCTAAATGCGGAGCCCATGTTTCGTCTGGATTTACAATTTTAAATCGAAATACGCACAGTAATGTCCTGCACAAATTTACTGAAATTTTTACGTTGACGATGGAAAAGAAAACTACCGAAAATGTATCAAAATATATGTGGATTGTTTACGCAGTTTCTTTTTTTTAATTTAGTACCTTTATGCGAAATTTGACACAATACGATACAACCAACACAATTTTTTAATATTATAAATCTATCCCAGATAGGGATGAACAGCATCGGGATCTCTGAAAAGGGAACAGTTACAAAATCGCTTCAATTAAGAAAAAGTTGTGCAATTTAAGGTAAATTAATAATATGTGTCTATACTGGTTAAATTTAGAATTGTTTTGAAGATATCCGAAAAAAAAACGAATTTGGTGATTTTCGATTTTTATGAATAACTCTTATATGGTTACAGTTTGAGAAATAAAAGTTTTACGTTATTAGGACATTTTTTTTGAAAACTTCGTGACAGTGCTGCCAATTATTTTGTAAAGTTCTTACGTTCGGAGATAAATTGTTAAACTTTTGATTTTCATATACGCACAATATCGAATATTTATATTTTTAAAATCGTCATAAATTCTCTTTTCAGCCATGTATTACATTTCGTGTTTTTCTCACAAACTCTATTAGTTATAGACATTAAAACATTTTTTGATAAATTGGCCACGATTTTGACTTATAGCAATGGTACACAATAAATAAATGTTATGAAAATGGTAAAAAGAGCATATTTATGTTGGGACAATAATGGCAGTTTATTTGAACATTTGTTATAATTTGCAACTTTTACTCGATCCAAATTTAGCTGTATTATTGTTATTAAAAACTTTATTTAATTAAATTAAGTTTTTTCTTATTTTATGCTGATTTCAAAAATACACTTCAGTAAATATAATTATACACACGTCAAAGAAATTTAAGGTTTTACAACTTAAAAATATTTTTGACGAGTCCATAGCATTTATTTATTTATGGTTTACCATTGCTCAAGTCAAAATAACAGCAAACTTATCAAAAAATCTTCTAATAACTCACAGAGTTTGTGAGAAAAATACCAAATGTAATACATGGCTGAAAAGGGAATTTATAACAATTTTAAACATTTAAATATTCGATATTGCGCATATATCAAAATCAAAAGTTTAACAATTTATCTCCAAAAGTAAGGACTTAACAAGAAAATTGGCAACAGTGCCACAAAGTTCCCAAAAAAGTTTCTTAATGACGTAAAACTTTCATTCCTCTAACTGTAACCGTACAAGAGTTATTTGTAGAAAACAAAAATCGCCAAATTCGGTTTTTTTCGGATATCTTCAAAACAATTCTAAATTTAACCAGTACAGATACAGATTATTAATTTGCTTTAAGCTGCGCAACTTTTCCCTAATTTAAGCGATTTTGTATCTATTATCCTTTCCAAGATCCCGATGCTGTCCATCCTTATCTGGGACAGACGGTACATGAATGATCTAAAAACGATAGTTAATTCTGAAAGCGCCATTTTGTAGCAGACCGATTTTATTTATGCCCATCTCTCCAGCAAACACGTTAAGGAAAGAATAGTTAGAGGGCACTTAACTTTAAGGCAGCACTCTGGAAAATTTGCGTACCGTCAGACACGTAAACCAAAACACTTAGTTAAGTATTTAATGGACTTGGCAATATCGCATATTTTAACATTTCGCCCCATTTTCCCAGTTCTTTATTGCTAGTATTGCGTCGTATCGTTTGAATGTTCTGCATATTTTATTTAAATTTACGTTTGCAAAGGTTAACAATGGAGAAAAATCCGAAGAAAAAACTATCCTCCAATTATATATACGTGGTAGAAAAAGGAAGTATCTATTTAGTGTGTTTCATGAACATGCCGACAAACTTTCAGGAGATGTAGAGCTCATAAAAATAAATATTTAGATTGAATAAATTTAGGTCCAAAATCACTTCGTTTCCAAGATACAGAATGTTTTATTTCTCTTTTTTAATATGTATTTTTTAAATATTTCGAAAACGGTTTAAGATACGAACATGATTATGGAATGGGATAAATGTGCATGATTTGGAGTAGATAAAATATTTCCACTTGCATCAGTAACACTCGTGCGACTGTTCAATGAGATGTTTTTAATGAAAAACATGATACGCCACTGACTTTTTTTAATACGAATTTTTTTTTTAATATTCTATCAATTCTTATTAAAAAAAAAGGTATCTTATTGACACTTGTGCAGGTGGAAATATTCTACTTACTCCAGAACATGCACATTTATCCCGCCATAGCGTGTCTCTAGTTTCATGTCCGTATCCAAACCCGTTTTCGAAATATTTAAAAAATACATATACAAAAAAAAAATTTAACACTCTGTATCTTAGAAACGAAGCGATTTCGGACTTAAATTTATGCCATCTAAATATTTGTTTTTATGAGCTCTATATCCCCTGAAAATTTGTCGAAATGAAACACGCTGTATATTGTTCTCTAAAATAGGGGTTGATCTAATGAAGAAATTCAATGCCTTATGTTCAAATAATGTATGTTTTTGTCAAGAAAGTTCGTTATAAAATACTACGAAACCATAAAAGAAAAGTCGGAACTAACTCTTAAATAGTTCTAACTCGTCAAAGTCTGTCAGATACATAGGTCGATTCCCTACACATGGAAATAATAATATCAAACACATCCAAATTATTATCAAAAAAATCTATGATTTTTTAAATTTAAGTAACTAAAATTCTGATAACAAATAACAGATTTTAGTCTCGTTGACTTTGGCACTGATACCAAAATCGTAGCATAGGGTTGTTACCTAATGAAGTCAGCCATTGAAGAAGGCACGAAATTGTATTTTTATAGCTAAATTCGGTTCATTCTATAAGAGGTCTCGAAATCCGTGGCATTAATCCGAAGACAGACAAAGAAGAATTTCTTGGTGAGCAGAATGAGAGAGATATCCTCCTCTAGCTAATCCTGAGGACATTGAGGCCACATAGATAAATAGCCAAACCTAGCCCGTAATACAACGCCAAATCTAACTTGAAAAATATTAATTTGAGTATCGAGCTGTGCTAGGGATATTACGCTAACGTTCGGTACTAGCACCAAAGCCAAATCCAAAGTTGAATTTATAGGTCCGACTTAACGGTTTTAAATTCTCCTCAAAATAAATTATATGTAAATGGTAAAACCCTAAAAGTAATCCAGGAGAGTGAAAGTTACTCAAGAATCAAAAAACAGATACAAAAGAACTTATTTTTCCTTTGCTCTATTGGTCTTTCGCAGAGATTAATTGAAATTCAAATAACCAGGTTATTTTATATTTTTCACAAGTAGAACATCGCTCCTCACTTTATTCTCGGCATTAAAAGGCACCGAAGTGAAAAATTGTTCAAAAAGTTTTAGTTGGTATTATTGTAGAAAAAAGTTAATAGTCGTTTTGAAGTCCACAAATAATCTTCTTATTTAACATTAAATAAATTCATTTAAATTGAGAATATAGGCGAATCGAAACTACTAAAATATTCATTTCAAATAAAAGTTAAATTGAAGTAGTGTGTTCTTATTTTAAATATTATTCTACTTTAAATATGGTATACGATGATTTACACAATATAGTTCAACTTTAAATATCATATCATTACTTCGTAAAATTCTACCAAATTATAGTAATCCAAATTCCTTTAAAAGCTTGTGCATTAAATGCTTGTAAATGGGTATTCAATGATTTTGATTTGATTTTGTGTGTTTTAGGAATTTAGTAAATATTAGCAGTTATTTGTCTGAACTTCCGGTATTTTGATTGTAATTTGTACAAATTGTTTACACTATTATTAGTATTAAAATTTAATGCCCTTTTTGCGTGTACTATCCTTTCTTTAAATATTTCCTCAAAACTAACTTTTCACTTTTTATGTTTAAAATCTTACACGTATCAAATTTTTTTAATGTTCAATCTAACTAATATTTAACCTGAACTAACCAATTTTATTTGTTTTTATGCCAATCTTATAGTATTGAATGCTGAACGATATTTATTACCAAATCTTCCGCACGCCATCTTAATTGTTCCTCATCACTTTTCCATGCAGAAATTTACGTTTTTTAACTTTATATAAAAGCTTACTTGGCTCCAGAGTTTCTAGTGCATTTAGAATGAGACCACAATATATGGACAGTGTCCCTTACATACAGGGTTCGTCTTTAGGAGTTGACGCAATTCGTACATGGAAAATTACAACTTTAATATATTTGTCAAATTCGTATTTTTGTTTTGTGGAAAAAACCTGACATTATAAAAAAATTTTTAATCTGATATGACTTCCGGTTAAATCGGAAACTGATCCATTTTTATTTACCAATCAAATAGTGAAAAAATAATTGTAGGGTGCTATTTGAAAAAAATGTTTTTTTTTAATTTAAAAATTTTTAATTTCAATAATCTTTTTCAATAATTTTTTCAAATATTATTCTTAATTCTTTAATTGTCTATAAAAATGTGTTAATTTCTTAGTAATTTAAAATTTACTTCATTAATTTATGTCAAATAGTTTTGTAAATAATTCAGTTTTAATAAAGCTCTACAAATGTCGAAAAAGTCGTAAAAACCAAAATAAATCAAAAACATTTGAGAATCGATACTATGTTGTACTATGAAAATAATGTTTATTTTCAATAAAAAAACATTTTTACTAAACAAACCAAAATGTTCCATTTAAAAAAATAAGATAAGAATTAGTTTCCAGTTGAACCGGAAGTTATATTAAGTTGAAAATATTTTTAGAATGTCAGGTTTTTCACACGGAACAAAAATACATTAAACTTGTAATTTTTTATGTACGAATTGTATCAACTTCCAAAGACGAACCCTGTATGCTTAGTGTCAATTTCTTCTAATATGGCGCCTACCGATTTTACTGTCTATAACAGTCTCTTCAACTTTAAAAATATGAATTTCCAGAAACTCACCTGACCTGAATCGATAAAAGCTCATTTATGAAGAAAACCTGAGGTGAAATTCGTTTTCATTGAAATATTCCTTCCATCCAATGCAGTTCACATTATCTTCTTCGCATCCCAAATAGGAATTTGCAAGGCGCTGTATCAATAATGCTTATTTAAACTTGCTAAAGAGCTTCAAAAAGTCTTCATTTGGGTTGTGAATTTGCTTCTTCTTTTTCAATATATTTTTCGATTTTTGCCCCTATGGATCTAAACTAATTATCAAAATGGAAGAAAAACAGTCTGACTACAGGGTCAAGTAGAACCACCTGAAAGTGCTCAATCAAAAGATAATATCGATTTGAGCAGGCAATTGATAGATGCCTGGCCCTCAAATTGGTATGTTCTTTCCTTCTTCCACTCACAGGGTAAACGAGAATAAGAACGAATTCACATATGAATTTAGGATGAAACCTACCAGTGTGAGATAACAAACACATACTAGCCAGCCAAAATCGTTCTTTATTTTTTTGTAAGGATAATTAAATGGTAAAATCGTAAATTTCAACCCATTTACGAACGGATCACATCTTCATAAATAATTTTCCATATTTCGACAATTAACTTCATATCCACAGAAGCTTTAAACCTGTATGATTTGCTAATTGTACCACATAACGCGAATTGAATGTTTATTAATACAAACCGTGCGAAATTTATAACACCATACCACGTTACCTTCAGTTAGTTGAATTACACGGTTTTAAGTGCTCAACACTGCCATTTCCAGATTTTCCCATTATGGAATTAATTTTATATTCTGATGAATGTAAACATTACATGCAGTGTTCATGAGATATTTACTGGCGCCTGCTCTAGGTATTGAGCTGAAATTTATTTTTGCGCAGTCTAGTAACGCGATTTATAATGTAATATATGACGTAATAAATCAGGTTTCGTGTTCAGAGCTCTTCCCTGTCGCTTACCAAGTTTATCTTAACCATATTTAAAATGTCAAAAAAGAATTACTAGAAGCACGTGCCAAATGGTCTGGTGGAGCGCCAGCCGGCGTATTTTAAATTTATTGGAAATCTATGATGTACTATCCACACAAGATAGCAGCAATTCTTTTCCAGTAGAAATATGGACAACAGTGCAAAGAAGAAGAAATATTTATCGGTGAATTCTTTATGTCGTGAATCTCATAAAAATCCTCGTTGAGCTTTTCGGGAAAAAGCTGTGATTATATAGTTCTTGGAATTCCCTATATTGCTGGTCGTTTTGAATAAACAACGTATCTTATGAGCTTGGAAGAAAAGGGCCAATGTGGGCAACTCCGTGACCTCAAATAAACACCAATATCCGGAATAATAAATACTCCTTAGCCCGTGGTCTCTGATTTTTCCTTTTTAACGCAGACAATGAAAACTGTAGCCACCTGTAGAAATTCCCACAAACGTGCCATGTATTTCATTTGCAAATTCTTGACATATATTTGTTGCATAGTGTTAAAACACCCACATTATATTGGATTTTCGAATTCCATGAAAAGTCTTATGTCCTGTGTCAACATTTCCAGAAGGAATTCAACGATGTCTCGTTCAGAATTATTCCTAGAGTGTTCAACATGTTCAATCATTTCAGGTTTTCAAGCGTATTTTCTGATATTCCAATTTAATATTGCTCGGAATCCACTGATCGGTCAGCAAACGTTATTATAGAAACAGCCTAGAACTTATACGGTGATAGAAAATTTTACCATTGGGTAGATAGGTACTTCTTCGTCAAATTTTCACTAAGTTTTTCAATATATGTTCAATAAATGTTATTTACATGATCTATTTTGCGATAATCTCTTCATTGAAGTATGGAGACGCAGAACTTTTGTTAGCAAAATATATTTTATTTCAAGTTAAAGCTTCATATTGTAGGTTTAATTGATTTTTGCTCTTACTGTTTAGATAGTCGCCGGCCTGGTGATAACGAAAGCCGAAGAGCAGCTTGCGAACGATACAGACGGAAATATGCAGATGGTCAAAATTTCCCACCTAACATTACTTGGTCAGATGGGACCCACGTAACAAGCAATGAAATTTTCAATAGAAGAAATGCGCATAATACGGTCCAGGGAAAACCCCCATGTCTATAAGATTGCGCTTCACTATTAGAGCTGTGTATATAGGATGTTTATTAAATGGCAAAAATTCAATGGATTATTTCCTAGAATATTCTAAGAATATTTTGTGCTTTGATAATTTTTGGAAGTGTGTTATATTAAACTAGAATAGTGAAATATTTCGAATACTAAGCATCCTATAAAGAAATGTTTTGTATTAAGTTTTAATCACTTCGAGGAGTAAATGTATTAGTGCTAAAAATGATTTCCCTCCACCCTCCGTGTAGGCGGGGTAGGGGTTATTTTTTTAATTTCATTTAGTAACCATCATTTTTTACAGATTCGCATAATACGGCTAAAAATAAGAAAAATTTGTCCAAAACATTTTTTTCTATTCATGCTAGAAAATACTATATATAATAATATATATAATTAACAAAATTCAGTTCTTTTTTCGCTTATGATTTACAAAAAAATTTGATGATATCTGCTTTAGAATGAATGAAAACGAGAATTTTTGTATAGCTTTTATTTGAAGTAAATTCTCGAAATGGTGTCCCTGAACTTCAGTGCACTTATTTATCCGTGTTTAAAAGGACTCTTCACATCTATGAAGCGTGTCCTTTGGAATATTGGTACAAGGGTTTATAATTTGCAGAATCATATTTTCATATGTCGTTGGTATTTCTTTACAAACCTTATCTTTGAGATATACCCACAAAAAGAAATCCGGCGAAGTAAGATCTGGAGATTTAGCAGGCCAATTCACCGGACCAGATCTACCGATTCATCGACCGTTAAAATTACGATTAAGAACTTCCCAGAATAGTAAGCTAGACAACCGTTATATTGATACCACAAATGCTGGCGTACTTCTAAGTTTAACTCCTGCAGTAATATGGGCAGTTCATTTTTCAAAATATATCGATACATTTAATCTTTTCCGTTGCTTGCAATTATGGGGGAAAGATAAGTTTACTGCCAGTGATTTCACACCATATGTTGACAGTCCAAAGACGCTAGTACTCAACTTATCGAAATTGATGCGAATTTTTAACACTCCAGTAATACATGTTATGCCCATTAACTGTACCTGATTTGAAAATAATGACTCGTCAAATAATAATACATAACGGAAAAAATTGGATTTCGTTCTTCTGTCTAGATGCCCACTCATAAATGTCTAAATGATTTTGAAAATCTACTTCATAGAGCTCTTGGTGTAAAGAGATATGATAAAAATGAAAGTTATGCATTCCCAGCATTGTCCACACACTCATATGAGAAATTCCTAATAATCCTTATATTTCTCTTGTGCTCACTTGGGGATTAAGAGCCACAGCACCTAAAAGTGCAATTTGATTGTTTTCTTCACACACAGTAACTGGGCGACTTGTTTTCTTTTGATTTACAGTTCCTTCATTAATAAATTTTTTAATACACTATAGAAAGAAGTCCGAGATCGGGGTCTTTCGGGAAAACGGTGAACGTAAAGATTGACGGCATTGTCTAAATGCCTAACAGCTTCTTCATACACTAAAACCATTTGGGTTAGCTCTTTTACGATTAAACACTGTATCGTGAAGCAGTATTAACAAGGGAATGTTTAAAAGCAGATGTTTTATATGTTTAGGTTATTGTCTACTTGTCACATTTTATTGCCATAAAATTTTTTTGTCCCATAGAAAAGTTTTAATAGTAGAAGTTGCCATTTAAGATATGAATTAAATTTTGTTAATTAGAGTGTTTTTAACATTAGTCGAAAAAATGTTTTGGACAAATGTTTCTTATATTTACCCGTATTATGCGAATTTGTAAAAAAATGGGGGTTGCTAATGGAAATTAAAAAGTTAACCCCCACCACGCCCACACAGAGGGTGGAGGGGAATCAATTTTAGCACCAATACATTTACTCCTCAGATTGATTACAGCTTAATACTAAACATTTTTTTACAAGATGCTTAGTATTTGAAATATTTCGATATCACAGGTTAAATATTACATATTGTATACAGTATGTCCCCAGATAGGGTTGCCGAGAGGAGAAAGGTTCTTATTTTTCATTTTAAGAGAAAAATGTATTTTTCACCAGTTTTTGCTTATTCTAAAACGGTCGAATCAGTTTTCACCATTTCAATTTTCCTTTTCGTTACAGAGAAATATCGAAAAATAGGTCTGTTTAGATGAAATTTTTTAAATTCTCATTTGCATCGCAACCATAAACAAAACTTAAATTAAATAATAATGTCGAAAGAGCAACGAATTTACCTGATACGGTGCTAGGGCAAAGGTGATAACGCAGTTCGTCGGGGCATCAAGAAATTTAATCAAAAGTTTCTGTATATTTAGGTCTCAAAATGTGTGGCACAAAAATTGATCAACAAATTCTTAACTACTGGTGTCGTATTAGATATAAAGAAAACTAAGACAGCTCGAGAGGAAGATGACGCTGAGATTCTTATTGTAATGGTTTCGGCTCAAAATATTCCAAAATTTTTTTTGCGGAAAAAATTGCTTAAATTAGCAATAAGTGAAACGTATATTCAAAAAACATTGAAATAATTGAAAATTCATTTCTTTAAACTAATTTTTAATAATGCTTTAGAGCCAGGAGGTCAAGCAAAATGTTTGGATTTCTGCTTGGGGATGAACGCTCAAATCATGGATAACCAATACGTTTATCAAAGCATTGTAATCTTTAACGAAGCCAGATTATCCACCAATTGTTGGATACCCATCCAAATCATCTGCTATGCCTCATCCCAAACGAAGCGATAACCAATATACATAAATCGCTCAACTTGAGGGGTGTTCTGGTTTGACCATGAGAACCATTAGGTAAAAATATTCTCGAGTACTCTTAACACACCGTGACTCTGTCGCCACTCACCAGTCCTTATCAGTAATCTGGCCCTTCGCAGAATCACATGTGTTAAGACGTTAATTGCAAAAACCTTTTAAGGTCTGTTTTTTTTCATTCAATCTAAAAATCCTAAGTTCGTGGAAACCTACCAAATCTGTGTTCTGATTGGTCAACTAGAGCAAAATGGACTGAAACCAAATTCAGCTCATTTTCCCTGCTTCCTTTTTTGGGCAGATTTAGAGTGGAACTCGAAGTATAAACTAAAATCCAACCTCCCTCCAAATTCATACTTGAGATTCAAACGCACCCAATACAGCTAAAGTTATCATAGATTTTCAAATATAGACTTGTTGACGTTTACGGTAGTGTTTTTCTCGACCATCGTCCTGATTTGTCGTGGCGGTATCCACGTACAAAAGAATACCTGGTGTTAGAAGTTTTTCCCTTAAGACTCCAACATAATGATACTGTTACATCTCAGCATGTAAGGCACTGAAGCCATTACAATTCCTATTTCCGACTCGCTCGTAATGGTAATATTTGGCTAACGTGAACTTATGGTGTGTAATTTTTTACCATAGTATAATTGGACCATATTTTATTGTGTGTGAAATTTTTATTTATAGTTTCCTCTTTTTTGTTGAGTTATTATAATAAAAACTTAATAAACAGAAGTCTTGATTACAGTGCCATGAAAATGAGAATTAATTTTTGAGACTTTGAAAAATTTTCAGCTAAGTGGACCTATTTTTCGATATTCCTCTTTATCGAAAAGGAAAGTTGAAATGATGACAACTGATTCGAGCATTTTAGAACAAGCAAAAACTTTCATGAAAAATACATTTTTCTCGTAAAATGAAAAGTAACAAACTTTCTCTTCTTGGCAACCCTATCCAGGGACATATTGTATAACAGTTCCAGACTTGTCGCCGAAACGTTAACAAGGAGTTTCGTCTGAGCCCTTAATGAAGGGACGAATGTTATTTCCAGTTAATTTTAATAGAGAATAGTGCACAATTCCACCGCTCCAAGAACCTCCGTTTGTGTGAAGCACTATTCACAGACAGAATAAAATAGAAAACTGGAAGTCTTGGAAGTAGGAGAAGGCTCAGAATTTGGTATAATATGTGGATTTTCAAAATTGGCTTATAATAGCGGAACTTTCTAGGTTAGTTGCTTGGAACACAAGTGGTGAAAGAAAGTGCGAAAAAAGCTCAGAAGATCTTTTCCATTTCCCTTCTACCCTTTTTCATTCATTGAACTCCCATTCAGGAGAGGGCAAATCTGGATGAAATAAATCCAGCCAGAGAAGTTTCATCGACAAATGTAATCAAAGCGCTGGAAGGAAAACACCGTAGATAAGTCATAATCTTTCTATTTAAATTACGTGGTAAAACGAACAGCTACATATACATTTCTTACAGCGCTGGGGGGACTCAACAATCTAACCCGTTCCGATACGATGAGGTAAGAAATTTGTCGTAATGAAAAAATATATCTTCGTTTCCTTATAATTCGCCATTAACACCATTAATTGATAAAACAACTATAAGACTGCATATTCAATCCTTGATACCGTAAAATATAACTAAAACCGCCGGACAGACCATGATAAATACGACATCGCATTTCCAGATTGACTATTAGCATAATTTGATATCCCAAGTAAAATTTTTCTGCTTCGAAGTAAACTAGGACATAAAGTACAATATCCACTAAAACATAAATCAATATAATCTTGCCAGGCACTCTTTCAACTCCTCAGAAAAACTCCCACTATTCCTTTTCATTCACTCCAGTCGTTGCTATAGATAGGACGAGCTCCCAAGGGCACCAGCTGACTGTCTCGCCGATAAGTTATGATAGCTCCGGAGATCTCTCCTAACACGGTGTAAATAAATAAAAAACTAAATTGATATATAACCGACTAGACAGGTTGTTTAAGTTTTATCAGGCCGAAATAGAATTTATGAGACTTTTCATCACTCGAACAAGGCCTTTTCAGCAAGATGTTTTGTGTTGACAACTTTTGAAAAGGCCCATTAATTATTTCACTATGCAACGTACTCGAGAGAGTACTCGAGTTTGGTTATTTTCATAAAAACGCAATATTTCGGAACGTTCATCTCTTATATATTATACAATACAAGGTGTCCCAGATTTAAGATTACAGCTATTATTTCGATAACCCCTGTAGGTAGATAGAGAGAAAATATTCATATAAAAGGTGTAGGGTGCGTTTAAAGCTGTGTGAAGCATAATGTGAATAATCATGTTATAATAATAAATTTATATGTGGGATGCATCAAAAATAACTTATGGATATATTTTTAGTTTTTTCAAATGGAACCCCCTGAATTTGCCAATTTTCCGATTTCCATTTTAATTCTTTTTATATAGGGTATAAGATTATACATATAATCTGCAATCAATGATTTACCAATTATAACAATGTTTCAACAAATTTTTGAATTTATTTAGAACTTTATTATAAAAAACATTGAACAAAATTAAATAGGTGCTTATTTACAAATATGGTTCGAAACGTTCTGCGTTACTAATTAGATATTCTTCCATTCTCCTATTAAATTCTCTTGAACAAGCGGCCTTAACCATGGAAAGAGTAACGAGTGTACAAACCGTTCTTATCCATGTCTCGAAACCTTCTGAATTTTGAGGTTGGGAAAAATAGACAGTATCTTTTAGATAAACCCACAAGAAAAAGTTAAATGGCATCAAATTTGGGCTGTGCACTGGCCACTTAATTGGTTTTCTGGTTGCTATTAACTTATTTCCATACGTTGCTTCTAAAAATTATCTGACCTGTCCTAAAATTCTTCTATAATTGCG
The DNA here is from genome assembly GCF_039881205.1 of Euwallacea similis. Taxonomy (NCBI): domain Eukaryota; kingdom Metazoa; phylum Arthropoda; class Insecta; order Coleoptera; family Curculionidae; genus Euwallacea; species Euwallacea similis. The sequence goes on from NC_089623.1 coordinate 3,664,797, forward strand.
AGCAGATTCATTACTATCTAGATAGAGCTATAGTTAAGGTCGCTTGCTCAAGGGAATTTAATAGAAGAATGAAGGAATGAATATATTCATAAATGTGTTGAAACGTTGTTATAATTGGTGAATCATTGATTGTAAGCGATACGTACCTTATACGAAAAGTGTCTAGAATTAAATCGGAAATCGGAAAGTTGACAAATATTCAGGGGGTTCCGTTTGAAAAAACAAGAGATATACCCGTAACTTATTTTTGACGTACCTCGTATACCAAAATTATTCTTCATATGCTTCATGTGCTTTAAATGCACCCTACACCTTTTTCATGAATGTTTTCTTTCTATATACAGGCATTGTCAAAATACTGGCTAAAACATTAAATCTGAGATACTCTGCACATAACTACACCGCAACTTTATCCTAATCATAATTCAACGACCTTACCCAAGAAGACGACAGCAATATATACAATATAATTATAAGTGATATAGACAATGATGAATAGTTTCAAATGATTTATGTCTAAAGAAGGCAATCCAATTCACTATTGATAATGCACTAGATTATGCCAGGTATGTACAAGATATTATTTTAATGTTAAATCCAACTCGCATTGTAAACTATTCGATTTCATGTGAACATAAATAGACATCCAAAGGGTGATTAGAAGATTAATTGGCTTGCCGATAAACACCCTGTAAATAACTAAAGTCACGCAACCAAGCGCTACAATAATTTCGTCGTTTTTTTGGGGGTTATTTATCTAGCGTTGAACATATTTTACTAAATCGTGAGAATTTCATATTAATTTTTAATGAGGGGATAGTTTGTGGTTAATATACATGGGAAGTTAATTAATAGCTGCTTAGGGAATCATAGCAAGTTATAACAAATATAATTAGTATACAGGACAGATTTAGCAGTGAACACGTTTAGTATATTTTCAATCTTTTTTAATTAAAAAAGAAGAGACTAAAACTGTAAATTAAGAAAACTAATCTCTGCGCTCAAGTTAAAATTCTCGTTTGGTTATAAAGTTATTTCTTTTGTAGTATTTGATGTTTTTTAAAATGTACCATTAACATAATTTTTGAACGTATAATCAGAATCGACCTTCCTACCTTCTTCTCATTTTGGCAGGCCTTAGAAGCTCAAGTTTTTTGCAGCGATTGATACCCGAATTGACCAAAAAGGGATTGCCAAAAGCGTCAAGGAAATGCTAACAAGATTTCCATACCGAACCTAAGGGGAATCTTGTAAAATATTGAAAAATGCGGGTCGAATTTTTAAACATAACAAAGCTTAACCAGAGCAGAAGTTTGTAGAAATTTTCGCAACATCTAAACTAACTAGAATCGAACATTCGAAAATGTTGGAAAAACACTTCTGTAAATATTCTAAAAACCAAACTAAATTAAAGTCTAATTTGGAAAATATTGGAGAAACGATATCTAACCAGAATAGTATCTTTAGAAATGTTAGAAAAACATGTAGAAGAGTTTTCTTACATTTTTGGAAAACTAATTTGCTAAATAGAGACTTTAGATACTATTGGAGAAACTTGAACTTTTTTTATAAGAAAACACAGGCAAGCGTGAGCAAAAACTTTCGGAAATGTTAAGTAACCCAAAATGAGCATAGTGAGAATCTCGCAAAGATTGAGAAAATCAAAATTTGCAAACATTTTCTGAAATGCAAAACTAAACTGCAGGTGAATCTTAGAAAATATTACAGAATTTGGAGCGAATTTCCTGACGAGCATCGTCTTAGCTGGTTCGATCTGAAATATTCAGAACATCAAATTAACCTATTTGAAGTATTTTCATATGATCACCAAATAAAAAATTATCATTAAAAAAATTCAAATAAGTATAAATGGCTTAATCAGAGACATACGTTTTCGGTTCACCGTCTTCTGAAAGATTATTTTAATGATCACTTGATATTTCAACTCTTTTAGCACAGTCGTGAATTTTCTCTATGCCCAATTAGATTTTTATGGTTCTTAGGTTTGGTTTAACTCATTTTTGAATCATCGTGTATAAAAAAAAATCAGTTTGAAATATATGGAACCATTGAATTAGAAAATGACGAGTCCCATAGCTCTTCTGAGAAATCAACGCACGAATTTGAAATAATCTTATTGACAAAATCTACAAATCATGTTAAATTTTGCAAGACCCAGACTCTCCATGCAAGAATAAGACTAAAACCAATTTGGTCTTTGTATTGTTTTACTTAACTATCTAAAAACTACATGTTGTAAAGATAATTCTAAACAATTTGAAGTTAAATGAAAGTACCATTTCTCTCGTGAAATGAGCTGAAACTTCGACCTCAAGAACAATATAGTTGGCGCATCAAAAGCGTGTTAGCTAAACATTAAGAAAGTTGGAACTTTACCCAAATCGTAAATGTTGTGCTGTTGCAATAGTACAACTTTACAAAGAAAGCAATTTGCCAACTTGGATACTTAAAACATGACCCATGCAAGCCAGACTCCAAAATTTTTACATAACAAATTCCAAGAGCCACGAGCCTTTCGAATTAATCACAAAAGTCGTATTTTTGGTCCAACTATCCTTATTTGCAAAATTCGTAATATTCATAATTAAGTTTTCGTAACGAAGCTGTGTAGTTCGCAATATTGAAGAAGCGCATATTCCTGTCCAAACGAGTTGTGCATTTAAATTTAACACGAAATAGCAGCAACGAGCGAAAGTAGCAAATAGCATAATTAAGTTAATACTTATTGTACGAGAGAGTAAATTTTTATGGGCTTTAGTTAAAACCTTCATATATTCTCCAAATTTATGCAGATGAGCAAGATAGTTATTCGACTTTTATATATTTTATCATTCTGGAGGGCTCTTTAATGTCTAAATATATATTATCCAGAACATGGGGATTTGAGAGAAAACCTCATAGTAAGATGGCACAACTTACGTTCTTCATGTAGGATTTTCTTAAATTGATGTTAAATTAAGGATAAGATATTTACTTTAACGCTCTTCGCTAGCCGCGCGTTTCTAATTGACAAGATAAAGCATTTCCTTTAAATAAACTCTCATGCCTAATATTCAATTATAAATGTTCTAAAATGATAACCCAAAAACTCAAATAGGCATCCTAAATCAGCCATTTTAATAAGGTCGCGGAACGACCAAAACAATAGTAAGGACCCATCGCCTGCAGAAATAAATTAAATTTTAAATAACAGTCCGTCTCCTTAAAATATTGAATTTTCAATTTTCGTAACAAAGTCTGCAATAGTTTTGAAAAGGCACAACTCTGGATGCGAACAAGTTCAGCATTTAAAATTAAAATCATAACGCCATCAGGGATGTTCGAGAATTTGCCGCTTTATTTTCTTCTGGGCTATTTTCGCTGGTTTATGAGATTAGCACTGAATAATTTTGTCTCAAAGGTACTCAAATTAATTTTATCTTAATTGTAACAATTTAGCAAAGAGTGATAGATAAAAAACTTGAATAACTTAACGATATGATCTATAACGAAATATGAAAGAACCCTTATTAATGCATAATGTTTAATGCTCTATGTTAAAAGTACTATCAAACTTTAACGACGTATTTCATGACCGGGACTAGATAAAGATCTCTATCAGGTTAACACAAATGAAGGAAATTCTATTAAAATGAATTTCAATAATTGTTTTAGAGAAAGGAAAATATCTCTGAGGTTCGAGTGAAAGGAGCAATTTCTAAAGCACCTCCTTCAAACATCCTCAATTTTCAATGCCTTAATGCAATTTTCGAATAGTGGCAACGAGTTGCACAGAAACCTTGCCTGCTTCCTTCTAAATAACGTCTAGTTTCAAGCCCCTTTTAGAGCAGCAAATGCAGAACACAAAGGCCAATCAAAGACACAAAACCCTTTTCAAAGACGTTTAGTAACAGCATTAATTTATAGAATTCGTTTAAATGCGCTTTTATCGCGTCATCGTCTTTGTTCCCCATCCAAAGACCTCCTTTTCGCTAATTTATATTCCATGAAAAAAATTTATCAAAGCTTAGTTTATTCTTTTTTGAAGTAAACATTTAAATAGATAAAAAATGTCCTCTAAAGAGCTCAGGACTGAGAGCCGGACGAATATATACGCCTATTTATGTGGTCTCAGTCCCAATAATCATACCAATGGGATGTCGAAAATTGATTCAAGGTCATGCATCAATGTGGAATTTACGTTTCTTGCAAACTTCTGGAAATTCCATTTTTTTTTAGGGGGGTGGAGGTGGAAATAATGCCTAACACTCTGGTAAAAGTTGTTGCAGTAATGGAATTACACTTTATTTTCAGTTAATACTAACTAAGAATAACCTTCACCCTTTACTAAGGGCTCGACCAAACGCCCTTGTTAACGCTTCGATGAAAACTCTGTTTTCAGAACCTAAAGAAAAATGAATAAAAACTCGCCCATTTTTGGACAGAGTAACTGCAAAATCGCTTTCTGCAGGTGAGTAAGTACGCCTTCCTCTTCTGTGTCGTTCCTCCAACTAAATTTTAAGTCAATATTCCCGCATTACTATTACAAGCAGACATTACTGTCATGTATTATTAAGTGAAGATAAGCATTTATCTCTTAAACATTTTTTTTAAATTAAGTAAAGTACTTCATAAAAATATCAAGCTGCTTCACCCGATGAAGCCTTAGGTACTTCTCTATTCTCTTTGGATATTTCATTATAATTTTGTCTATTTTTGGCTTATTAAGTCAGGCTTACTAGGGTTGCTGGGGCTTTTAACTGATGGTTTTACCTTTCATGCCTTAATAATTTTTGGCTATTTTTGTTTTTTGTTAGTTTGTGGCCTCTATATCCCCAGTACAAGTATCTATCATCATTCAAGTAAATTAGCATTTTTTGACAAAAACGTCCAATTCTCATTACCTTACCATCTCTCATATCGTTCTGGATGATTTATCTCGTTGTTACCTTAGGTTCCACAAGTAACTTTAATGTGACTTTTTTGTCGTCTGGACCATTTTCTTTTCTTTCAAAGCCAGCAACAGGACCGTTGTAAAGCGAAAATATTCATTTCTTTTTACTTCCTCGGTGGTTTTTAGCAGTAGAACTAGTCATTATAAAGGAACGCCTCAAATCCATTTTCTTTTACGAGACATACGTCATTATAATTATATTTAGTATGGTACCTACGTTCCGCCTAAGTGGCGATTTATAACACTCTTAGCGTCCAATTTCGTTTAGTAAAAACATGTAATAAATCGCCACATTTACTAATGGACATGTTTTTAATCCTCATCAAAGCGAGCTAATGATTAAAAAGGCCACAAATCAAAGCAGTCGTCGCTCGTGTTTCGGGATCAAAAGGAACTTTAATCTGATGGATTACGGTCCTCGCACCTAGTCCGAATTGTGAATCCGATGTTGCCGACAGTTTTCTCGCGGGATTAAATATACATTTACAAAATACAAAATATTTACATGATACAGGAACTAAACAGTTACAAGTACCTAATTTCAAAAAGTTTTCAGAAATTTGGAAATTGCAAAGACCACCAAATCATGTCATCAAAACCAAAAATTACTGGTTATACTTACAGGGTAACCATTTTAAAACTTCTTGAAAACAATGGTTATAAACTCTATCTAAGGTGAGGGTGTCCAGCATGAGTATATCGTAAACGGTAATAAATGCATACTTGGGCAAGTGGGAGAAAAGTTGTGCACTTAAAAAAATAATTTCATGATGCAAATAGATCTACAAAAAATGTTTTTGGTTTTTCAATTATTAAAAAAAACTAAAATTTATTTTTTACTTTTTCTCAAGTTATAAGAACTAAATCGAAACTAAAACCACTTTTCCATTCTAGTTTTTTATAAGATTCAACAGTGTTGGTTTCAGTCCATGACATTTCATTCGTCAAGAGTAATCATAAACTTTTTTCTTAAATACGGCCCTGATGAGTTTTTTCTCGGTTTTGAGACGTAATTCGACAAGACAGCTTCATAATTTTCGCAATATTTTAGTTTTAAATTTCATTTTCAGAATTTTCCACAAAAATTTGGTCAAATGAAAATCAAATGAAAAACAATGGAGGTTTCAGTGGAAGGAATTACTGATCCAGAGAGGACTTATATGTCTATAGGAATGTAGGTTGGAATATTTTAAACACTTATGTAATTGGTTCTTTATTTTATAACTATTCCCTTACCAAGATGCATTATCGCAGTCTACATGAAAAATACGTGGAGGAAGCCTTAAATAATCTCCCGTTGGCTTTAACACATAACTCTTCATTCCAACACGACGACGCACTCGCATATAATGCAAGAGTTGTGCAGGAATATTTAACACATAGATTTCCTGGCAGATGGAGAGCCGATCATGTGGAACATCCTTAGCCAGTTCGTACTCCATACATCACCCTGTTATATTTTTGTCTTTGGGGTTACATCAAGAATAATATTTATTGACATACCATTAAGATAGAAGAACTATGAAGCAGAGTTCTTGGAACTTTTGCAACTATCACACCAAATGTGTTGTTTAAAGTTTCGGCTGCAATAATCTGGAGATGTTATTTGTGCTTAAGGAATAATGGACGCTTGTTTGAACAATTTTTGTAATTTAGGTAATATAGTATAGGTAATATAATATAGTTAAAGAGATAAACTGTTACAATTTTGTAATGTTTGTATGTACAATTTTGTAACTACAGCTAGGTAAATTAGATAGGTGCATAAAATAATGAAACAGTAATGAAACATCAAAGAATTGCCTAACTGACTAAATGATACATCAGTGAATTTGTAATAAAAACTTAAACTCGATAAGAAAAACTTTCCAGGGGCGGAAAAAGATGTCATAGAAAGAAACCAAGACTGTCATGTTAAGGCGTATAGAAAGCTGCAATGAAAAAGTGGTTTTAGGTTTCATCCATCTCTTATAACAACTCCAGATTTTTTTCTATTCTAAAATATTAGTTTTTTTTTAAATAACTAACAACCAAAAATTATTTTGTAGATTTGTATGCACCGTAAAAATACTCTCTTGGATGCATAACTTTTCTCCAATTTAACTAAGTCTGTGTTAATTAATGCCTCCAACTATCCCATCTAAATAATCATAAATAGCAACAGGTTTAAGCTATTTTTAAAAATTAAATATAACTTTCTAAGATATCCTTAAGAAGCATTTTTAAACACTTCAAGATAAGCTATCAAAAACGTGAGAGTGTTGAGACTTAAAATTATACCATATATAATATTAACTAATATTATATATTATATATATAATTTGTATATCATTTGAGGTTCAATCTCCATATTACAGAAATGGTTTCGAGGGATTTGTCTTGTTTCTCATATTGAGCCATTATAAATTTTCAAATTATCGCTCTGCATAATACACAAGATTACACACAGCGTGTCAATTTGAAAACGAACCACCCTCAATATTTTAGTTCTTATAGAAAATATGTAAATACGCAAACACACGTCAATTATATTTTCAGGAGGGACATTCTGTATGTCTGTTTTTATTAAATTGCATGCACCCTCTAGCAGGGGTGGAAACAACCACTAAAATCTTGAATGAAAAGAGGGGTTGGGTTATACCTCATTTGAAAGGTCTTTCAAGTACCTTTTCAAATGGACCTGTTTTTTATTAAGGGATTTTCGAAAAATCATGTTTAAAACGCAAACAATCTTAGGTATCAACTATATTATAGAAAAATTGTTTGTTAATATTTTAAGTGTTCAAAATGCTGTCCGTTATTTTCTAAACAGCAACAGGATTTGTTTTCAAACTCCACTACAACATCCACAAAGACTTCTACTTGAATTTCTCTACACGCAGCAGTAATTCTTCTTTTCAATCCCTCCAAACCTTGAGATTGAGTGTTATAAACAAGAGATGATTATTTTGGTTTTAATTTGTTTATTTGTATTTGTAAATGTATTTATTTAAATATTTTACTTGTAGAAAAAGCAGTAACAATACGACGTTCGATTAAAAAACAACGATGGAAATGTTAAGTTTTTTGTTAAATTATTATTTATTGTTGAAAATGTTGTTTCGCGAATTAAAGGCTGGTATTAGCATTTTACAAGAAGATCTTCTTTATTTTCAACGAGCTCTTTCGTACTATTTTCTTCCTATTAAACAGCGGTTACGTAATAGGTTTCTTAGCTAATAGATTGGGCAAAGAGAACCAATTGAATGGCCACCACCTTTACTCGATTTAACACCTTTGGATTTTTTCTCTGGCAACATTTTAAATCTGTTGCTCATAAAATCTAGCTTCATGATTTGAAAAAATTAAAGAGAAGAATTCCAGCTGTATGTAGAGAAGTTCAAGTAGAAGTTTTTGTGGATATTGTAGTGGAGTTCGAAAACTGACTATTACTATTTAGAAAATAATGGCAGCATTTTGAACACATAAAACATTGACAAACAATTTTTCTGCAATACAGTTGATATCTAAACTTGTTTACAGTTTGGACATGAGTTTTCAAAAATCCCTCAATAAAAAAACGGGTACATTTGGAACGGTAATTAAAAGCCCTTTCAACTAGATTACAACTCAAGCCCCCTTCCCGTTTAAGATTTTAGAGGTTGTTTTACCACTGCTAGAGGATGCATGCAATTCAAAAGAAGACCAACTTAAAAAGTGTCCTCCTTAAAAATAAAATCGACTTGTTTTTGTATATTTACATATTTTTTATGAAGACTGAAATATTCAGGGTGATTCGTTTTTAAATTGACACGTTGCATATTGGTTACAGGTCAAGGTGTAGATGATCCAGAAATGCATTTAAAGCGACTTTAAAATATCTAGATTCGTAAATGCATTTTATTAAATTGTTAAAATAAGAGTGCCTCTTAAAGCTTCTTTTTAGGTACAACTTAACAACTGATGTCCAATATCCAGAAGCAAATGTATAACTTTTCAAGCGTGCTTTATTAAGATCTATCCTCTTGTAAAACTCGCTCTTCTGTTGAACAGAACGGAGTGGGAATTCTGCCAGAAATGAATTAATTCGAATTTGAAGACCGAATTTTTAGAAAAAAGCAGAAAGCAGGGTAAATTGTGTCGTCGAGGCTGGAAGAATTTAAATGATTCCATACGTTTGAAGAGCTTTTTTTTTTAATTTGTTTGGAAATAACACCTCCACGCACGCATATGCAATTTCACCGCTCCAATAACCGCTACATATGTGTGAGGTATTATTTCCAAACAAAACCAAATATTCAACTATCCAGATGTATATGATCCAACGCAAAATAGGGATTTTTGCGTTTTCAACATTTATTCCATATTAGCGAGAAATATTTCCCTTAAAAAATGGGGAAACATTGAAATTGCCGTGTCTGAGTCAATGGAGTATTTCTGAATCAAATTTGACATTATATTTGAGTAGCAGCATTGGTAACATTGACCGGATATGTTCTCGCAGGCCTGCGATTTCTCTTTGGAATTAATGAAATGTTTGTCCGGAACTGCACGGGAATTCCGACCTATAGGAACGTAATGAAAAGCCGCTTTATGGCCAATTTGCCGTACACATGACATATCGGACCAGGAAATGCTATTCGCGGGCGTATTATAAAATTATTTGATCGAAATATGACAGGTGACATGCATATCTTATGGCCCGATGCAGGCTTCGAAAGGCCTTTTGTGTGCTTTGGTTAGGTGGGTTAGGTGGTCTTCAGTTAGTGATCGGAGATAACATGGGGCAACTATTTGTGAAGTTGTCGGGTTCTAAGGGAATTGCGTCACAGTCAAATCAGAAAACCACTTTAGAATAGTTGTCTACGTTATTATCGCCGTGTTCGCATCTCCCAAGAGGGGATTTTGTAAAGATGAGTTTCCAGGGTCCCATTTAGAAAGGGTAGCACCTTAAGCATATAATTTTTTGCTGCCCGATTGCGTCGTAAAATCGATGAAAGCGAGATAAATTATTTTGAATTGAATTTTTTTAGCTTCAATTTAGACTAAACATCGAGACGTCCAAAATAGTCTCTTGAGTTACATTTTGTAAAAAAAAATCGTCTAAAAAATATCTACCAAATGAAGAACAGATATTTCAAATCCCAAGTCGTCCCTGTAAACCAATCAACTTCAGTTTGAGTTTCCTGCAATACAATGCTTGCGTTTCCTAAATTTCACCATGAATTTTTAAATGCTCAATGCGCAAAACATAGACTTTTTGGACCCTCTGTTCACGTTTTTTAGAAGACAGAAGTCTATTATTCGAATTCTGAGGATTCTAATTTGATCGCCTCGTTGGAGATTCATGGAAATTCGATTTAACACCTTAAAATGGTCCCCTTAATTTGAAAATTGGATCGGATATTAGTAAAGTTTCGAGAAGGGCATCTAAAGTTCTGAATTTAAAATTTTCAGAAAATCTACTCGATCATACTTCCAAATCTCAAATTTGACTAAGGTGAATTTCCCACAAATGCTAATTTAACATCTTCCAGTTTATCTCTGTCCGAAATGGAAATTTATTTTTCTACAATCCTCCTAAGCCTGACAATTTTCTGGCGTATTTGGACGTCGCAAATATCGTTGTCCGAGGTAAGTCCAGATTTTGCTCATATACAGGGTGTCTAGCTGAGTGCCCTTTAGAAGTATTTAGAGATCCGCGAAAGCTAAAAAAATTACAATTTGGTATGCATCCATTTGAGCCCAAAATCTATTGATTAAAAATATTTTCAAAACTGCAACACTTGAGGAAGTATCGAAAATTAATAACAACTTTTTTATTTTAAATGGAATGATTATGTATTTTTTTTTTTACTTTTCTCTGTTGAATTTTAGGTCAATTTTATATAACGTACCGCTAATCTAAAATAAACATAAAAATGGTTTCATGTCAAAATACTAGATTAAAATCTTTTATATAATAAAAATTCGTTATAGTGGAACTATTATAATGTAGAACAACAAAATTTTTCCAGTAAAGCGTCAAAACAATGCACTTCATTCTTCTCAATTTAAATTTTGATAATCATCTACAGAGTGGTCTACAAAATAAATTAAACTAGGCCAATATAAAAATACCTAAAAGTTATTTTCTTCAAATGAGACACCCCGCATTTTATTTTACGGGTAAAAAGGCTACTTCATTTCGCATTTAAATATATAACATTTTCCTATTGTTACATAAATTTTTTTTTTAATTATTTAAATTTTGACGAGGTATATTTATAGAAAAAAAATATTTGGAAACAAATGGTAGACATTTTGAACAATTATTAAAATATTTTAGTGATATATAGTTAATGTCCAGCACCGAGCAGCCGACTACGTTTTGAATGTATTTTTTTTATTTTCAAATTTCAAACTCAAGCAACTCAAAAAAAATCTTTTTAAGAATTGGAAAATGTTACATGACTGAATGCAAAATGAAATAACCTTTCAACCCATATAATTAAACATGAGGGGTCCCATTTGAAAAAAAAAATTACTTTTCGGTATTTTCGTATTGGCCTAGTTCAACTTATTTTGCAGACTACTTTGTAGATGATTATCAAAATTGAATCCGAGAAGAGTGAAACGCAGTTTTTTTTTACTTTTTACTGGTAAAATTTTGTTATTTTACCTTCTTTAGTTCCGCCATAACAATTTTTATCTCCAAAAGTTGACGTTTTAGGTTAGCAGTGTATTACATAAAGTTGACCTGAAATTTAACATGGGATCATAAATAAAATAAAAAACCAGTCATTTCATTTAAAACAATAAAGTTATTATCAATTTCCGATACTTCCGAAAATGCCGCCATTTTAAAAATATTCTCAATCAATAGATCTTAGGCTCAAATGGCTACATATCAAATTATAATTTTTTAGCATTCGTAGTCTTCTACACGTTTCTAATAGGTACTCGGCTAAAGACACCCTGTATACAGTTGCAATTGTCCGTTATTCGACAAAGGAAATATCAGGTTAGGACAATATTACCGTACGGTTATTGACGTCTAGATTATGTTTGAACAGTGTACATTTGAGATTAGTATTGAATTGCAGAAAAAACATTACGTGCATCTCGTACGAAAATCTTATTATCGGCCTCTAATCAGCCTTCAGCTGAGCCTCAGCTATCGATTTATATTGCCAACCGAGAATATGTTACTTTTACTACTAGATATACAATATATTGTTTTCGGATTGTAAGGGTTACAATTCGGTTACGTTCTAAGAAGCCGATTTAGCGTCTTATAGTGGTCCAATTAATTCTAAAATTGGATTGGATGTGTTGAGATTTCCGAAAGAGTCTCTAGAGCGCTGTTTTGTGGCTCAAATTCTCTGAAATATTTCCTAGATAAGAATGCAAATCCAAAGCTGACTCAGTGAGTTTTGGTTTGTATTTCCTGTAATGTTTGCTTTAGTTTTTTTAATTTTACCGGGATATTTGAGATGCCTAATACTCCGAACTTAGTTATAAATTTTTGAGTCCCTCCTGTTGATTTCTTTCAGAAGTTAGAAATGGATGTTTCGAAGTTTAACGGTTGTTAGGACTTGCGACGTATTGTTATATCATGGATTATAGTTATGTTATTTATTAATTTAAATGTTCAAAGTGAGTTTAAGAAACTGATGTTACGCCCATGGACAATCCCAGCCATTGGGTAATACTGTTGGAATTTCCAGCGCTTAACACCCATCTTCGGCTGAGGGAAGTTATTTTATGATTGGGATTTCCAGGACTATTTCTTTATCGGACCAAAATTGCGAATCTAAATTAAAGGTACCGCCAAACGAATACAATGGCTGGGCTCCAATAAAAGCCCAACGACCATGCCTCTAAGTGCTACGCTTTAACGCGACAAGGTAGCCTAGAAGCCGCTAATGGGGCATTATCGGGAGTACGTCTATGGGTGTTACACCTCCGTATCAGTACTTAAGGAGGGTGCGAAACTGAAGAGGCTCTTTTCTCGCTACTTCATCACGGACTCGTGCGCGCTAGATTCTTCTCGTCAATATTCTTTAAATAACGTATCTCTCGATATTGTATAGTTGTTAATGTTACCAATAAACCTTTGTTAAGTTAAAAAGGTTTAGTTTCTCTTATACGCGAAAACAGTGTCTCTGAGACTGTGAACTCAGGGTGGTCCTTCATAATCAATCAATCCAGTCATGATCTACGTAGTTCACGGTTATCGTATCGAAAGGGGTGAATCGACCCAACCACGTACACGCGCCAAATTTGGACCAAACAACGGTTGCAGGTGGACCTCTTTTTAAGAAGATGGATTGGCGTCGTTTAGTCATCCAATTGACTTTGAAATTGGATTAGATATTGTTGAATTTTCTAGAAGAGCCTCTAGAGACCTATTTTATGGCTAAAATATCCTATAATATCTATTCAATCCCACTTCCCTAGTTGGAGCAATCAAGTCTTGTGGTTTTGACTTGAAACTCCTACAATTTAGATACTTTTTTACGGAAGTGTTACCGAGAATTTTGAAATGTTTCAGATTCTGTTCGATTTTCCTGCAAATTTTGCTTTCTTTTCGGAAATTTTATCAAAATATTTTAGACACCTGCTTAATAAACAAAATCTAGCCTGAAGAGCCTCTATGATCCATTTCTGACGATAAAATTTTTCAAATTCCAAGTTGAATTTCTTAACTTCAGTTTAAACTTTTCAACTGAAATGTAACCTACGCCGTAAATGGAAAATGATTACCTCCCGTATAAAAAAATAAATTTTATTTACACAAATATCTTTTTAAAAAATGTGACCCGTATGATCAAAATTAATATCGTTTATTACAGTAGCCCGTCGGTCTGTCTGAGTTGGTAGTCAGATTGGAGTAATACAATCACTTCTTTACACCACTAGTGCAATAATAACTCTCGTTGTATAATTGAAATGAATTATGTAAGTAAAATTAACGTTCACTACTAATTAAATACTTTTTTTTGATTAGATAGAAGGGTTGTTATGTGTTTTAAACAGAATATACACTCACTTTCACATGAAATACACCACCCAGTAATAATAATAATTAAGTCTTGTAATTTTGGCAAAATAATGCTTCATAATAGAGTATCAAATGATCAGACTTTTAGTTAAAAGATACAACATTTAATAATTAAAAAATTAATAATGAGTGACATCGCCTCGTACGGCAATGCAAGCACGTACTCTTCGCGGTATACTTTGCAACAAATGATCAATATCTTCCTGGGGTATTTCATTCCATGCTACCTCAAGATGATGTCGTAGGTCATCCACATTGTTTGGAGGCCTCGGTAAATTTCGAAGACGGCGACTCATCATATCCCAAAGATGTTCGATGGGCGATAGGTCCGGTGACCGTGCAGGCCAAGGCAGTATTTCCAATTGTGCTTCTTCCAGGTATCGTCGAGTAATGTTCGCACTATGTGGTCTTGCATTATCCTGTTGGAAAATGCCATTTGGTAAAGTTTGCATGAAAGGTACTAATACTGGCCTCAGAACATTGTCAATGTAGCGACGTGCGTTTAGGGTGCCTGGAACGAACACAAGAGAAGATCTTTGGCCAACACATATCGCACCCCAGACCATAACACTAGGTGTTAAAGCTGTGTGGCGCCTTTCAGAAAATTGCAAATTTATTCTTTCACCTCGGTATCGTCTGACTCTTCTACGACCATCATTGATCCATAAACAAAATCGCGACTCGTCACTAAAGACGATATTGTTCCACTCATGATTCCAATCAATTCGTTCTTGACACCAGGACAATCTGGAAGCTTGGTGTTGGGCGGTTAGTGGCAGTCGTAGATTTGGGCGGTATGAATGCAGGCCAAAAAACGAAATTCTTTTGTAAACTGTTGCCATCGACACCCGACGATTTAGAGCTCCCATCCAATCTACTGCAACAGACATTGTTGTTTGGAATCGATCACCAATGACCATTCGTCTAGGAAGTCGATCTTCACGTGCGTTGCTGCTACGGGGAGGACGTCCAGCTGGACGATGTCGCTGAACCCTCTTTTCAGACCACGAAGACCATATTCTCGCAATCGTGGTGTGGTTCCGATTCATTCTTCGGGCAATCTCACGAAAAGAAAGTCCACCCTCCTTCATGCCGATAATTTGCCCTCTATCAAAATCCTAAACGTGGGAAAAATTTCGACGCTGTCTCACTGGGGGCATTTTGAGATGTCTTGTTCACAGTTCAACAACAAAATAAACTGATATTTCCATGTAAATATTATTTTATTTATTTACAATTGAATAAAAAATCTAATAGGTCGATGATAAAAAAACCACTAGCATTCTTTCTTTTTTACTGAAAATCTGATCATTTGATACTCTATTATGAAGCATTATTTTGCCAAAATTACAAGACTTAATTATTATTATTACTGGGTGGTGCATTTCATGTGAAAGTGAGTGTACATTGCAAAATTTTTCTAGAAAAAAAAATGCAATAATTTCGACTATCTCAAAAATTGGATAAAAATCAAGAATAACTCTGCAGTAAAATGTTTAATAAAAATATTATTCATATAAAATATATTCATTTTTTAAAGGTCTACAAGAATCTGTAAACAAAAGGAGGTTACCATTTAGAAAAAAGTTTCCCTTGAAATTACCTTAAAATGACGTTTTGGATAAAAATGACTATATTCATGATCCATCTCTTTACCGGACAACTTTTATTTGAAACTTTTTTCATACAACGTACCGTTTTTTAGTAATTTTCAGTCACAACTTTAAATCGAACATCCTGTCTGCATATACAGGGTGGTGACGATTTCGATGTGTCACTATTGGGATCTCAAAAAGTAGAACAAATAGAGAAACGGTTAAATTAGAAAAAAGTTACGCATTTTAGGGCCCTCTCGTATGAGCTTTTTAAAAAAGCGAAATATCCTGTCTTTTTTGAATTATCTGAATCTGAATGAATGAATCTGAATTATCTGAAAAAAACTGAAAATCGTCGATTTTGTTTTTTATTATTTTCTTTGCTATTATAAGGAGTAGAAATATTAATTTTGGTATACATATTTAATTCAATGAGAGGAATAAATTGACATTAGAATAAAGACGGTACATGTTATAATTTTGAAGATACGGCACCCAACTTTCGTTTTTCTTATGGACGCCATACTTCATTTTTATACTGTTGGATAAAACGAAAAATAATTTCCTTTACAAATATGTGCAACACATTACAAAATATTTTCAAAAAATCTCCTAAAAAAATCAAATTTCTAATCGCCTTCACCATTTCACTTTTGATAAAGATATTTTTTATATCGGGTGGGCCATGAGAAAAAAAAGAACTGCTTTGCTGTGACGTTTATTCGAATTGAAAATAGTTACGCCTTATTCAAATCTGAATTCAGTCTGTTTTTGCAAAGCGTGCAGTGTAATAAAATGTTTTCATATGAAGAAAAACAGGATATGTACGATTCCTACGTAAGTAGTTATAGGAATTGTCGAACGGCTGCAGAAAATTATCATCAATTATACCCTGAAAGGCAACAACCAAATCCTGCAATATTCTCCAGGTTTTCCCGAAATTTAGCAACCTATGGTAGCTTCCAGCAGGTACGTTTACCGAAATATCGATCAAAAACTGCTAATATCAACGAAAACAACGTTTTGGCGCAAATTGAAATTAATCCTGTTAACTCAAGTTGTAACATTGCCAACGAATGTAACATCTACGACAGTACTGTTCGTAAGATTTTGAAAAAAAAACAAGTTCCATGATTATAAATTCCTTCCTGTTCAAACATTTCATGAGGGTGATGCACAACGAAGATTGGAGTTTTGCAATTGGTACACCGGAAAACTACAAGACGGTTTACATTTTTCCAGGAAAGTGATTTGGACCGACGAATCTTTTTTTACCAATAGTGGAATATTTAACAGAAAAAACCAGCACTTTTACTCCACAGTAAATCCTCGTTTAGTGAGGCAGGGTAGACCTCAAATTAGATTTTCGTTAAATATATGGGCTGGAATAATTGGCAGCAAAATTTTGGGTCCTGTGCTTATCAATACTCGATTAAACGGACGCACATATGCAAATTTTCTGCAAGACGATTTAGAAAATTTAATGGTAGAAATACCGTTAGCTGTCGAGCGGGACTTGTGGTTTCAAAATGATGGCGCTCCTCCTCACAACACAAATGTTCTGAGGCAAATTTTAAATAATAGATTCCCCAACAAATGGATGGGCACATATGAGCCTATTCGGTGGCCATCGCGTTCTCCATGCTTAAACCCTTTGGACTTCTTTTTATGGGGTACTGTAAAGAACGATGTGTTTGCAACCGTTACAAACAATTTAGGACACCTAGAAATGAAGATAACTAATTCGTTTCAAGTAATATCACAGGAAAGTGTTCTAAGACCTGTGGATCAAATGAGTTTAAGAATACGACTTTGTGTTGAAAATAATGGTGGCCATTTTGAACAGCTATTAAATTAGTTATTTGTTCTAACAAAAACGTTTGTTCAATTTTTAGGCGTAAGATAAGAATGTTAGAATAATGTAGAAATAAAATTTTGTAATTGTCTTATTTTTTGTTTATTTTATAATTTTCGAAATATCAGTACTATAACATCTAAATCGTCATCGCCGCCATGGCCCACCCGATATAAAAAATATCTTTATTAAAAGTGAAATGGTGAAGGCGATTAGAAATTTTATTTTTTTATGGAATTTTTTGAAAACACTTTGTAATGTGTTGCACACATTGGTTAATAAAATTTTTCGTTCTATCCACAGCATAAAAATGAAGGATGGCGTCCATAAGAAAAACGAAAGTTGGGTGCCGTATCTTCAAAATTATAACATGTACTGTCTTTATTCTAATGCCAATTTATTCCTCTCATCGAATTAAGTATGTGTACCAAAATTCATATTTCTACTCCTTATAATAGCAAAGAAAACAATAAAAAACAAAATCGACGATTTTCAGTTTTTTTAAGATATTTCAAAAATGACAGGATATTTTGCTTTTTTAAAAAGCTCATGTGAGAAGACCCTAAAATGCGCAACTTTTCTCTAATTTAATCGTTTCTCTATCTGTTTTACTTTTGCAAATCCCAATAGTCACACATCGAAATCGTCACCACCCTGTATAAAATATATATATTCATTATAATAATAATGAATAATATGTAATTAGTGTTTTAAATTGCAAAAATCGTGGTTAGGAATATTAATCAGTTAAATATGTAAGATTTTTTTCAGTTTAGATATCATTTGAAAGTGAATTAAAAGAAGAATTTATTTTCAAAAAAAACAGGGTGTGCTATTTAAAAAAATGTATTTTTGCCATGCCAAGGTTTTCTGGTCAACCCTGTAACTTTGAAAATGCGACAAAATAAAAATTCATAAAAACTAAATAACATCTATATTAAACTTATTTTTAACTGTATGGTGTTTGAGTTAAGGTAGTGGATCATCTTACGTGAACCACTCTGTATAATTTATAGATATGTCGTGTATAGTATTACGTACAGGGTATATCACTGAAAACTTTCCATCACGGTTATTTTAGATAATTGCAAAAATATCGTAAAAGGTCAAGATATTATACTTCTATTCTGTTTTCAAGGAGGATACATGATGATGCGGATTTTTTACTGAAATATCTCCCTCTGCGAGGGTGTTTGGAATTTCAAATGGGACCATGACTCATGTGACCCCTCAGTTTAAAGGCAATAAAGTTCTTTTTAACATAATACCCAATTTTTTTAACTCTGACCACTAGTTCTGAGAAATATAACGCCCAAAGTACCTATCCAAATAATTAGATAAAATTAAGTAATAAAATGTTCAAAATGATTTCCGCCCACCTTCATGCAGTAAAATAAACGTTGCTCCATATTTCCTTGAACATTTCTAAGAACTTCAGGGATGATTAGGTGACACTTTTCAACTATCCGTTTCCTTAATTCTTTTAGGGAATCCGGTTGAGTTAAATAAATGTTTGATTTTAAATGGTCCCACAAAAAAATCAAAGGGTCTTAAATCAGGTAACCTGAGTGAATACTCAACGGATCCTCGACAACCTATCCAGTGATTGGGGAAATTTTTGTCCAGAAATTGGTGTACTACTGCTGTTAAATGCGGAGGCGCCCCACCCTGTTGAAATCACACTTCGTTTTTTAAAATGTTTTCATCATTTTCAATGGCCTCCACAATTATCGGGTAGTGTGAGTTTCCTGAAGATTCAAACACAATTCCCCATTGAGATATTCCAGAAGGAAAAGTGGTCCGATTACGTGGTCACCGAGAATTCCAGTGCAAACGTTCAGCTTTTGAGGGTATTGAGTGTGTTTCTCTCTAAAAAGTCTCGGATTGGAATTACTCCAGTACTGACAGTTATGGCGATCCATTTACGAAAAAAGTGCATTCGTCCGAAAAGCAAATTGAGTAAAATAAATTGGGATTAGCCACAAGTCTATCTAGTCAACACTTTACAAAGCTGAAGGCGACGGTCGAGATCGTCCTCGTCGAGTTTATGGACCAATTTAATCTTATAGGGGTTGTACTTGTAAGCTTTAAAAGTACGCCAGCAACTCATCGCAGAGACACCTGAAACTTCTGATAGTTTGTGTGTATTCAAGACGTGTCTGCTTCCATTTGGTCAACTACAGCGATTTCGTTGGCTTTATTTCTGACCAGATGTTCATATTGCCACTTTTTATTATGTACAGTCCTTGTTTCTCGAAATTTTTGTACCAAAGAAATTACGTAAATATGGGAAATAGTCTTCGTCAAGTGCCTTTCATTGAAAATTTGTGTTGTTACTCGAGCGCAATCATTGTTCTTGAAATACAGCGAAATTAGTTCAACCCTTTCTGCCGTAGAGTAAACCATTTTCAGAAATACAATAGTAATGCATAATACACTTAAGGTTTTTGGGTGCATCGCAAAGGAAGGCATAAGTAGCTAATAAGTTTTAAGCTGCTGAGCGAAATATAAATAACATATTAAACAATTTTTTGCATGGATTCTTGTATTGAAATAAAAACTCTCATAATAATGAAAAAAGTTTATTGGAATCTGTTAAAAGGGTTTTGTGAATATTTCTCCGCATCTTCTTCATACTTTGAATGTTATTTTTTTCAGAACTGGTGGTCAAAAATTAAAAAAATGGGTATTATGTTAAAGAGAATTTTATTACCTTTAAAATGAGGGGTCACTCGACTTGTGGTTCCATTTGAAATTCCAAAGCTGATTGCGCCCCCACCGAGGGGGTTGTTTCAATAAATTTAAAATCTGCGCCATCAGGTGTCGCCCTCGAAAATAAAATCGACGTATGACGTATGACATTTTTGCAATTATCCAAAATAATCGTGGTGAAAAAATTTTCGTTGAAACACTCAATATATGTCTGAATTTCTATATAATAAAATAATAAAATACAATATGAACTTCTTAAATACAGTGAATCACATTCAAAATCGTGCAGTCATTTAAATTATATGCATTCTTATTAAAATCCTAAACCTATAAATAAACAATGTTTATTTTCATGACTATTGATAACCCTTTTATTGTGTTTTTAAAATCATCAATTAAATCCGTAAACGTCAATTTACCTTAGACAAAAAAAAAATATTATCACTCGCTTTTGTTAGCTCTCAACCAAAATCGTGCAGTTGATCTGTTCGGTGATTAAGCTATAGGTATTTTTGTTGTACTTACAAATTCAATTAAATTAGTTAATTTAGTGCCAATAGTTGAGAATTTTGTTTAAAATTTGTTAAGAAAATCTAAATAATGAGTGGAAAAAAGCAATGAGTGCAAAAAACGATCATTGAAGAAAAAAAGCTTGTAATTTTTCATTATAATCAAGGCAAAAATCAAAGAAAAATTGCCTACATACTTAACAAGAGCAATACTACTGTTCAGTCAATAATAGAACGGTACAAAAAGTTTAATCGCATATCCAATAAGGTTCGAATCAGCCATAAAAAGAAGTTAACAGCGCAAGATGAACGTTGGACATTGAGACAAGTCAAATATAATCTAAAAGTTAGTGCTCCTAAACTTGTAACTAACATTGAAATTAATTTAAACAAAGTGGTAAGTGCGGAAACTGTTCGTAGAGTTTTACGAAGAAATGGCTACAATGGCCGAATAGCAAGAAAGAACCCTTATGTTAGTGAGAAAAATCGGAAGCTACGTTTAGAATTCGCTAAAAAGTATATGCATAAAGACTATGAGTTTTGGAAACACATCATCTTTACTGACGAAAGCAAATTTAACGTATTTGGATCGGATGGTAAAGTTATGGTATGGAGAAAAGTTAACGAAGAACTGAAAAAGGAAAATCTTCGCTCAACAGTCAAACATGGGGACGGATCGCTAATGGTGTGGGGTTGTGTAGGTGCTTTAGGTGTTGGCAACCTCCATTTTATAGAAGGAAATATGGATAAATTCGGGTACTTGAACATTTTAAAGCTAAATTTGAAATTAAGTGCTGAAAAATTAGGAATACCAGAAATATTTCCCTTTTATCAAGATAACGACCCGAAGCACAGCGCCTATATTGTTAAAGAGTGGTTGTTATATAATTGCCCACACGTCATAAAAACACATCCATAATCTCCCGACTTGAATGTCATAGAAAATGTATGGAATGAACTGGATCGGCGAGTTCGCAAACATCATATTTCTAATAGAAGTGACTTGAGAAAAGCTTTAGAAGAAGAGTGGACTAAAATTGATGCAAGCTTTACCGAGAAATTAATTAGATCGATGCCTAACAGGCTAAGAGCTGTTGAAAATAATAAGGGTTATCCAACGAAATATTAACGCAAACATTAAACGATAAAAATGACTAATTTTTAATAAACTTTTTGAAGTGCACGATTTTTAGTGCGACTATTTTTTGGTAACAAATTGATTAAATATTCATAGAGTTGTCTAATTAGAGATTTATCTACCATCTAGTAATAAAAGCGTTAAAGGTATTTCGCATTTTATTGCTTTAATCCATTAGAGTTCTTATACCGATGGACTGCACGATTTTAAATGAGACTCACTGTATATATTTTAAAAGTATATATGTATAGTATAGTAAATAGATATCATACATTGCGATGTGAAATGGGTCATTATTTCAAATAGTTTCTCTTTCGCTGATTGACAGATAAAGTAGCATTTTAATGGTATAAAATAGGCTGCAAAGTGTCACTTGTAATGTCTAGGTAGTAAAGTAACCATTTTATTGCCTAGGCATAAACAATTTTTAATCCCTGCAAATTACATAGATAAACGACAGTAAAAGTTTTTTACTGTCTTGACAGTAACAGTAAATAATTCAAAGCCACATTAGTAATTTACAAAAAACAACGGAAAAAGGATTATAATTGTTATAAATCGGAGAAAAGTTACATATTTTACTCAATGAAAATGCAAATGTTTTGCCATAACTTCCTTGATATTACTTTGCTGCTTTTTCGCCTTGTGAAACAAGTAGTAATTTTTTCCCAGCGATCTTAAATTACATCAATATTTAACTCAAAACGCGCGCAGAAGTGTTACTTTTACGCTTAACACCAAAAATAGTTTTATACAATATCGCAGGGAATACTCGCATCTACTACTAACAATATTAATCATCACATAATATCAATCAGCAGTAATTCGGTATCTATGCTGAATCACTGCTGAATTTTTATATTGGTTATATCACAATTTGGAAGGTCTGAATTGTGATATAACCAAATTCATTAAACTGAAAATTTAACAGCTTATAATCTAAACTAAAAATTATACAATACATGTCGCTTGGGGTAAAAGCCCTTTATTGTGCTTCATACATATTGGTGGCTCCAGCGTCGCTTTAACCTTCAACTTCTGGTCTCACCACAAAAAGACTCAATCTAGAAGTCTCTTTTAACACGTTTTTTATTAAAAATCCTTAAAGCTTCATAATTTTCCACAATTTCTGCCTGTTGTAAGGGTGTTATTTGACGTGCATTTTTTATTGAAGTATCTGCACCATTATCTATTAATATCTCAATAATGTTTAAATTATTTTTCCGAACAGCGGTATGAAGAGCAGTATCTCTTGATTGATTGTTTGTTTTGGCATTTATGTCTAGCCTTCCTTTGTAGCACAGTAGTTTTTTCACACTTCCAATATTACATTTGTAACAAGCCGCTTGGAAGGGAGTGAACCCATTCATAGATCGCGGATTTAAGTCAGCATCATATTCCGCAAGAAGTGATATAGCCTTAACATTATTAGTGAAAGCCGCATAGTGAAGAGGAGTATATTCTTGCCTTCCTCCTTTCATATTTTTATCAACACCTGTGTTATCCAATAAAGCTTTTAGTACAAGAGGGTTTTCTTTTTTCACAGCATAGTGCAATGGTGCCATGTTTTTACCATTGGGAACATGTTTGGCATGTCGTAATAATAACATCTTTACCATTTCCTGATTACCACGATTAACAGCAATATGTAAAGCTGTGTTCTGTGTATTAATTTCTGTTTCGTTTACTATGTTAACGTTCTTTTCACAGAGATTTTTCATTTTTTCAACGTCGTCAGACATAACGGCATCAAACCAATTTTCATTTTCTAAATCCTTTTTTGTTTTTGCTATATCTTTTGCAGAAATGTCACCAAGAGAATCCATTTTATAAATCATGGCTGTATTAAAAATATTTAAGAAAGCATCAAAACTTTCTTTAACAATATTAGACCATGCCAACACAATTTTCTTCTTATCACAACTGCAAACTGACTTAATTATCGATGTTAAATAATCCATACCCTCACTGTTCTCGTCCAGTTCTATTACTAAGATATTAGGCAATTGAGGAACTTTTGGATTTGGATCGTTAAGTAATTCGAGTAGGCCACTCCATCTAATAAACATATAAACCTCTGGTATTCCATATAATGCCCCCAATTCTCCTTTTAAATTCTTCAATGTTCGCTCTATCTTCATTACAGCAAGCTGCTGGGTCCATGAATGAGGCAGTACTAGTAATTTGATTTCATTCTGACTAAGAAACTTTATCACAGATTTCTCAAAATGTTCTTTAATATTTATAATATTGTTTAACTGTTCTTCAGAATGTTTTTTAAATATTTTTTGAATCGACATTTTCAATACCACCCGCAAAATGGACTACTGTACAAATATATAAAGATTAATGAATTCAAGATGTTTATATACTTCATGTCAGACTTATCAATTTATCATACAGCTATCTCGAAAACTAGTATTCAATTTATAACCTATTCTATTATTTTTTTAAATATCTACTGAAATTGTTTTTGCGAAAAATCCTTTCCTAGATAATCTGAGATCTCAATGATATCTTGAAGAGGTATGACGTTTTTGCGTCTCATATTTTTTCAACAGCTAAGTAGTTTCAAGTTAGTTGCCATTAATAAAAGAACTATACTGAATATTATCGTAGGCCGAGAACGCAACAATAAAATGTTGCTTTAGACAATATAGTTTCCATGGAAATGGCGCCATGAATCAATGATGAGCCCCTATCCCAAATATTATGGTTCCAACAAAATTTTTTCAATTAATTAGGCTTAAGTGGTTGAGATTTTGTATGAAAACCGCTTTTCCGAAAATGTGTTTAAGAAGTGGCTTAATTACCTCTTAAATTATCATCGTATTTTTGTATTCATTGTGCACTAATTTAAACTGGAAATCTCAAACCAGCTGACATTAAATTAAACATTAACTCAAATCGCTGGCTATAAAACTGCATTATTACAAAACATTCAACTGTCAAATACTAACGAAGCATTAACTATATTCTGCATCATTAACTACCCACTTTTTAAGTTAAATTATCCCAAACATCCGACATTTTGGCTTTGAAGATCCACGGCAATTATACTGAAACGATGGCAGTTTTCTCGTTGGGTAAAGCGTTTTTTTTTTATTTAATTTATGAATCGGAGGCTAACAAGTAAAATGTGCATTTCGATCTATTTTTAGAGTTAGAAGAAATTTAATCAAATAGGAATGTGAAAATAAACGTGCCGCTTATTGATATAAATGCCAAGAGGCATGGCTGAGGTGCAGAAATCTTATTTCGGAAATCCGCTTCTGCAAATTAAGATATCAAGATTGCACTGAAAGAAAAAATGTTATTAATACGAGAATAGTTCCAGAACCTAACACTTAAAAAAATGTTTTGAAAATTATTACATTATTTTTAACATAGCTTCCTTTGAGAGTGATACATTTTTCCCAGCGATGTTTCAAGGCTTTTATACCCTGCTTATATTAAGCTTCGAACGTTTCAAAATAGGCATCAACCCTGGACTCCACCTCTTCATTATTGGCAAATTTCTTTCCACCGGGCCATTTTTTTAAGTTTGGAAATAAAAAAAAATCTGAGGGGGCTAAATCTGGCGAATAGGGCGGGCGAAAAAAAGTTCAAAACCAAGTTGATTGATTTTGGTCATCGCAATGATAAAAGTGCGGACTGGTGCGTGGTCGGGATAAAACAAGGTTTTATTTTCGCCAAATGCGGTCGCTTACTTCTAATGTCTTCGCTCTAACGCTGCAATAAAATTGTATAATATTTTCCGCCTATTGTTTTTCCTCTAGGGAGATAGTCAATAAAAATTATCCCACGTACATCTCAAAAAATGCTATCACCTTTCCTGCAGATGAAAAGGTTTTCGCCTTCTTTGGAAGCGATTCTCCCCTTGAGTCCATTGTTTTGACTGCTCTTTCGTCTCAGGAGTGAAATGATGGACCCCTATTTCATCCATGGTTATGAATCGACGCAAAAACTCGGCTTTATTGCTGCGAAACTTTGCGAAACACTCTTTCTGTTTAATTGTGAGTAATCGCAGCATCTATCTTGCGCACAACTTTCTCATATCCAATTGTTTGGTAGTACTTTTTGAAATGTATATCATATCTGCTAACTCGCTCAATTTTAGCCGAAGGTCTTCTGGCACAGTTTTGTGGATTTTCACTACAATTTCTAGAGTGGTCACCTCATTGGGTCGACTACTACGGAGTTCCTCTTGGCAACTCCCACGACCGCGTTTAAACTCTGCCAACCAATATTTTACAGTTGTTAACAAAAAACCAGGTTTCCCCCGAGTAGAATCTAATTCCGCTTTGATGTTGGATGGATTAAGACCTTTCAAATGAAAGCATTAAATCACGTATCGATGACCAATTTTTTCCATGTTCCCAAAATCTCTAAAAGCGTTTGCTAAAAACGGCTCCAAAATAAACACAAATCAACGTAGGACCCTCAAACTTTAGACATAAGCTTTTTAAGGTTAGGTCTTTGTAATATACGCATATTTTTAACAAAAAATTGCCACCTATATGTCAGGTCGGGTACTTCTGGGACTATCCCCGTACACCAGCTCAATAAAAAAAAACCTTTCTAAATGCTATAAGACAAATAAAATTTAAGAGTTGCTTTGGTTAGCACCTGGGCAATAGAAAGGAGCCCTCCATTCGCATCCAGGACGTTGACTTTCTCAATGCACCCGTGTCAATAGAAAAACCGACAACCCCTTGAATTCTACTGAAAACACGATAAATGATGTGTTTACTTTGTGCACGGGCTGGAAATAATCGACCCTTATCTTGTCCATGTCAAACGCTGGATCCTGTATTTAGTTTTACTGCATTATTCGGAACAAAAGCTTAATTACAAAGCGATGTTCCCAAATTCCTTGTTTCGCATTGTGATGTTTAGTTGAGTATTATTAACTTTTATCAGATAGGTGTTTTTTGTATTTTAACCTTTGAACGAAAGCATAGACTATTAACAGGTTTCGTAAATAAGTTCAAAAGGGGGACTAAAAAAGGTATATAGGGTGATTCACAATGCAATTCCAAAACAAGTGAATTTTTCGTATGAAATTTTTTTTCTCATGATGTTAGATGTCTAAAGAAAATCAAAAAAGCTCTATTATTCAGGAATGCCTTAACACAAAACAACCAAATTTTGAAAGTGTACTTCCCGTATCGATATCTTTAGTTAGTAAAAATATGAAGTAACTAGCTCAAGAAGGGCTCGGTCATTTTTCAATTAAAAAAAAAAGTTTTTACCTTAATGTAACTTACAATTAAGGTCTACCAATTTGTACTTCTATTTAACAAAATTTCTTGTACATCTTGTTCTTGTTCATCTTACTGCTTATTGGTAAGAATTATTGAAAAGTTTTCATTTGATATATATTTTTTTACATAATTTAATTTTTTAGTTTTTAAACTATATTGACAATTAATGTCAAACCTAAAGAATATTTCGGCAATTGAATAGATCACAGCCCACGGTTCGTCGAGTTATACTACGTAATTATATATATATTTTATATTATATAATATTTCCGCAAAATATAGAGTTAACGATTATTTTTTTTGCAATTTCATCCTAGATCACAATACTGATTTTCGTAGGAGTATTCTTTTCACGGATGAAGCCTGCTTGACATCGAGAGGGATTACAAATTTACCCAACATGAATATTTGAATCATAATCCATATGACACATTAACCCATCATTATCCAAGAGAGATAAATGATATGTATGGGTAGTTATTGATGCTCAGTATTTAATTGGTCCAGTTATTTCACCAAACCGCTTCAATGGCGAACTTATTTGTCATTTTAAAAGTAAGTTTTTTCTTTTTGAGCTGCTGGAAGATTTTTCTTTACTTTTATTTTTAAAATACGCCACGAAATGTATGGATGGAGTATAGATATTCAGGAACTTTTGAACCAATAATTTCCAAATCGATGGATAGACAGGTCCTGGAAATAACTGCCCCCAACACTGGCCACCGGGATCACCAGATTGAAATAAATGTGCCCTTTTGTCTCTGGGGGACTTTAAAAGAATTTGTATATTCAACGCCCTTTAAAACTGAGGAAGATTTATGGAACCGCATCAATAACAAATGCACCATTATAAAAATGACACTTAATTGTTCAATTAATTATCAATACGCATTTATGTGTATGAAAAAATGAGAGTCATTTTGAATAGAACCTTTAATGTTAATTTTTAATCATTAACAAATTAGTTTCATATAAATAGTAGTGTCTGTTAAATTTTTCATTGAACGAAATGAAAAACATTAATAAAACTATAATTAAAATAATAAATAACGCAATAAAATAAAAGGAGAAATGAACAAACAGCTTCAAAAATATAAAACAGATTTAAAACTGAGTTGGATAAAATCTTTTGATTTTCGATGCTCAATCTGTTCCTTGTCTAACCGATAGGAAATAAATATTCTAAATTTTTTAAATCGGACGAAAGAAACCTATGAAACAAAATTACTATATATGGGGTATCCTGTTTAAAATACCACAAAGTAGCACACTTTATTGAAACGCCCTGTATATTCCAAATATGATGTGTTCAAATGATTACATAAAACTGTATATCTTTTCCATAAAACACTTTTTGAAAAACTGAGAACAAAAAAGTTCAAACATTTGTATTTAATCAATACTTGTAAGTACCTCAAATCTCATTTTTACTTTTTTGTGATTTGTGAAAAGTGAAGTGGGATAAGTATGTAAAGGGGGTAAGTCTACTACCGCGTTCCCTCTGTTGTAATAAAAATAAAAATGAAACTGATTGGTGCTTGTTCAAGAAAAAATATATTACTAGTAGAAAAGAACTTTGAACTGTTTAAATATTAAAAACTAACGCTTTCACAATAAATTAATGTTTATTTCAATTAAGCATAGAATAATAAATTATTAACTAGGGCAAAATAGTTTTTTGGGTTAAATATTACTTTTTTGGGTTAACCCCCAAATTCTCTCATACATTTTTCAATACGTCGACGATTAATTCTCAATACGTCATTTAGTTGATGTCGAGTTATGCTCCGACAAGCTTCTTTAATACGTACACAAAGCTCTTCGTGGGTCTGGGGTCTTGTGACATAAACTTTATTTTTTACTGTTCCTCAAAGGGAAAAGGCCATAGACGTAATATCCATAGATCGCGGTGGCCAACGAATAAAAGGACTATTTCGTCCGATTCGGCGTTTGGGAAAATTATCATTTTACCAATTTCTCACATTAAACGCATTATGAATGAGTGTTCCATCAAGTGGGAAATGTAAACTGTAGAGATAATCAAGGAGAAGCTTATCAAATGCGTCACTAAACTCATTTTGTAGGAATTTCAGAAAACAAGCAGCATTCAAACTTTTGTGGAAAAAATATGGCCCAATAATCTTTGGATTCACAACACCATAGAAAGTATTTATTCTTGAGGAGTATTATCGTTTACATTCGATTATCCAATTCGGGTTATGATCACTGTACATTCTACAATTTTGTGTCAACACTACACTATTTGTCATAAACGTAGCTTCATCGGTGTATAAGATGTTTTTTAAAAAGTTAGGATCTTCTTGGTATATATTCTGCAGCCATAAACAGATTTCCATTTTTAGATTTTGATCTCTAACTTTAAATATATGAAAAAATTTTGGTTTAAAAGGTTTCTAATCACTTTTTTTACAACATGTTTTATTGATTTTCTCGAATACCCTGTATAGCAGAAAAATAAAAATGGATATAGGTGGGTGTTGGGTCATTCTAATTGAGGATCTACCTTCATCATTATCCTAAAAAAGTCCTAATAGTATTTTTTGGAATTTGGTCTCATAAAAATGTATGCAGTTAGCCATGATATGGGTGAAGAGTCATTATACCCATTAAACAAATACGCATTTGAAAATCTAATTAACAAAAAAAAAACGTGAAAATCGGCCAAAAAATAAAGATTTTACAAAGGTGGTAAATCCTTAACGCGACCATACTGTACATAAATAACAAAATATACTTAATAGAGTAAATCAGAATTTAGCCAAACCCGGCCAACACTTACCCCACAGCACTTTACCATGATTTTAAAACTACTCAATATAAGTTTCTTTCATAACAAACTTATGCAATGATTGGAAAACCTTCAGTTATTTTCGGAGTTAAATATTAGCAAAAATTGACATTTTATCGATTTTTCACCAATTTTTGCGTTAAGTCAATATGTTTGCCATCAAGGCATTTCGATGGAAAGCAGATACCTGCTAAATACGTTTCAAATTTGCTTTTAGCACGGAACGTCATATAGGCAATCGTCTTAAGCATAGCAATTTAAATTCCTTACACAAACAGACAAAACCAAATGGCAATAACTCCTGAGAGGTCTTGCCACATGTTTACTTAAAACACAACATATTTCCAGTCTTCAAAAGCTTAATGCAAACACTTGTGCATGCACCTGAGGCTTTAGTTCATTCCAAAACGCCCCATCTGCTTCTTTTTGTAAGACACAAATTATTGTAATAGCTTGCACTTTTATTAGGTGTAATAAATAAGTGGAAGTAGTTAAGCAGAGTCTAATTCACGTATCACTTACATCTTCCAGAGACGTGGATTTATTTTCACTAATTAATTAACGAATTGGTTTTAAATTAGTGCTGTTTTGAATTTATATTCTCCGCTGGTTTGTGTAAATTTAGTTCTCTCTCCGTGTGTGCTTCATAGATAATATAAGGAAATTTATTTTCCTGTGAGCGCACCTCTAATTTTATTAGGAGTTACTGCAGTTCCTGCTCCGCTACTGTGAATTTAACGTTCCTTCTATTAATAACTGCGTCATAAAAGATAAATCCTAGCAAGGAGTCCATTAAGCTTACTTAAAATGATCACAATAAAATTAAAACAGATAAACATCATTTTAAAGAGAAATGGTCGGTTGAGTACAGTTAAACTAGAATCTGTAGCAAAACTGGGTAAATGAGCTTTTCATGCCTTCGAATTCTTAGCTTCGTGGGATCGTATCAAATCATTATCGAGTGTGACGCAGAAACTAGTATGCCATTCTTTTTTGTTTCAGTCACTTGCAAGACCCTGTAATCTAAGGGTAACAATGTCTGAAAGGACACCCTCTAGCAGCTTTTGTTATCGTATCCTTTGTACCTAAAATTAATTGACTTTTTTAATTAACCTTTTGAGAGCATACGATAGATTCGAGATCTTAGAAGCAAATTATTGTTTTTGTTCCTAAATCAAGATAAATTATAATATATATTGCACTAAAGTAATTCGCGGAAGTACTTCATAAAAGATTAATAAGTTTATAATTATCTAAACAAAGCCTGTGTCTTTCTTATCTATCGCCTATTAATTGACTTACTATGTTGTATATAATGTATCTACACAGGGTGTCCGTTTTACGAGCTTAACCATGGGGATTTCGGTTATTTAAAGAGATACGAGGTCGGTTAAATTAGGGCAAAGTTGGGCATTTTTGAGCTTTGTAAGATGCCGTTTGAAGAATTGCAAAATTCCGATGACTTTCGGAAATACAAGGGAAAATATGAAATTTCGAAAAAAGGTTTTTATTTTTTTCTGGACTTATTTGAAGAGATAATTGAAAATAGCTGGCACATTGTCGTAGCCACTTTTTCTCCTCTATTGTTCTCGGCTAAATTTCGATGAAGAGACAAAAAATAATTTTTTGCTGTTTGTTGTCTTTCTGAATACCGTTGAAGAAATGTTTCCGAAGTAATTTGTACATTTCTATGTGAGGCGTACTAAATTTCTAGCATATCGCGTTTTGCTTCACTTGAAAAAGACACTTTAATGTGATATTATACCAAATTTATAAACGTATGCGACGTTAAGCGAAATTCAGCCGGAATTATGTTATAAATGTTTATCGAAACAAAAGCATGTATGCTATTTTCAAGGCACTCTTTACAGAAACAGAATTTTTGATATTTCCACCAAACTGCAAGTCCGAATTTTAACATGTAATACATCATCGTAACCAGAAAAAAAAACTGAATTTAAAAATGTAAAAATCCAAGATGGCGCCCATAAGAAAAAACAAAGTTGATGTTGGTTCCGGAAAATCGAAACGTCGAATTCCAAATTTGGAACCGCCATGTTATAGAGGAGAAAAAGTGGCTATGACAATGTGCCAGCTATTTTCAATTATCTCTTCAAATAAGTCCAGAAAAAAATAAAAACCTTTTTTCGAAATTTCGTATTTTCCCTTGTATTACCGAAAGTAATCGGAATTTTGCAATTCTTCAAACGGCATCTTACAAAGCTCAAAAATGTCCAACTTTGACCTAATTTAACCGACCTCGTATCTCCTCAAATAACCGAGATCCCCATGGTTAAGCTCGTAAAACGGACACTCTGTATAAAACCATTTTTAAAATCAATTTATTGAAGAAAATGAATGCAAAGTAATTTGTTACAAATTATGAATTGTTGTTGATTACAGCTAATTACATTATGTTGGATTTGATGACTTCCATGTGAGATAATTACCCCACATACCGTAGTGGAAAAAGGTAAGGAAACTTAATTTTTTTTTAATCTAAAACAAACAATATCAACTAAAATATTAATATTTAGTGGTATATCCATATGCCTCGAGAACAGCTTGACACCTTCTGGGCATCGAATCCACCA
This sequence comes from Euwallacea similis, assembly GCF_039881205.1. Lineage (NCBI taxonomy): Eukaryota > Metazoa > Arthropoda > Insecta > Coleoptera > Curculionidae > Euwallacea > Euwallacea similis. The sequence goes on from NC_089623.1 coordinate 3,697,255, forward strand.
ATTACTGCAGTGTTTCTAGAGGAATTTGGTTCCATTCATTTTTTTAGTATAGTAACCAATTCTTATCTGTTTTTAACATTTTTATTGCGAATATGACGATCTAGAATCTCCCAGAGGTGCTCTATGGGGTTGAGATCTGGAAATTGAGAGGGCCATTCAAATAGAATAACATTGTTTTTGGAAAACCACTCTTTAACCAGTTTCGAGGTATGCTTTGGATTGTTGTCCTACTGAAATTTCCAGTGCAAAGGCATTTCTTCTTCAGCAAATGGAAGTATTGTGTTTTTCAAAATGTCCCTATACTAGAATCTATCCATTTTTCCATCTATTTGAACTATTAGCCTAATTCAAGGCCTTGAAAAGCAAACCCTGACCATGCAATTGCCATCTCCATGTTTGTCAGTCGGACTTTGATACTTAAAATAGTATAGTTTGTTTATTGGTCGACACACCTAATATTTTCTATCCGAACTAAAAAATTTAAATTTACTTTCGTCACTCCATAGAATAGAATGGTATTCCATTCTTGTCTTGTCCACGACAAATGAGCTGTATCAAATTCTATCCGAGTCTTCCGATTTTTCTTGGAAAGGGGAGGTTTTTTAATGGCAATTTCACGATTTAGTCCAGCGTCAATTAAGCGATTCCTTATTGTCCTCGACTTTACTTGGACACCAAATTGTTCCGAAATTTCTTTATTCATTTTGTTTTGATGTTTTTCAAGAATGGGCTTGAGATATTCTTTTGATTAATTTTTCGATACGCTCACAAATTTTTCGAGACCGCCCTATTTTACGAACAACTTCTACACCATCACGAGACCGATACTTTGACAAAATTTTTGAAACAGCTCCTTTACTAATTTGTAATAATCTCGCAATTTCATTTTGCTTTTTTCCACTTTCAAATAAGTATACTATTTTCTGTTTTAAGTCGGAGGAAAAATAATACGTTCTTGGCATATTGAGGCTATTATTGCTTACTCTGATGCATTATACTGAACGATATTATTTTAAATATAAATTCTGTATTTTAATAAAAAATTTGTTTCTATACTTTTTTCCAGAGAAATATTTAAAATCAAGTAAATTCTTATAAACGAAGATTAAAAAATTTGTTAACCAGAAATTCCCTGCATGTATAACAAATATACAGGTATAGTACTTAAAAATCATATGGATATTGATATAGTTAAAGCAACTAAAATTTTTTTAAGGTTTTTTTAAAGGTAACTTTTTCCATCACTGTATTTCCTCCCACCTAAAGCGTGAAAAACATCATATGTGTAGTTTCTTAGTCTTCTAATTCAATTTAGATGATCGGTACATTTTTCGGTTGGCTGGATTTCTTCACTTTCTAAATTCTGTGGAAAATGTAGACTGCAACGTTACGAACAATTATTATGAATGTTATGACGAAGAGTAAGATCAAGTGGTTAATGAAGATGGTCGGATGCTGCATCGAGTGGAACTGCACAACAAATAATATTTCTTTCGCTTTGCTCAATTCCTTGAGTTGACTTTGTCAAGTTAAAGATTGTTGAGGATTGAGGGCCTTATTTTTTTTTCTTCCTTGAAGGTTTTATTGTAAATTTTGATTGGGCATTCTGGTAGAACCAAAATATTAGGATTGAGGACCATACAGGATATCCGGAAATATTTTAAAAGGTGATTCTAGAAATGAAAATAATTTTTAAAAAAATTATAAACATACCGCAAAAATTCCTACTTAAAGGACTAGAACCTCTCTGAAGGTTGTTTTTGGCCGCATTTTCGAAATAAAAATTTTGAAATTGGATATATTTTAATAAGATGGAGTGGGGAAACTTTTTTTGTGTTAATAATTGTAGATTTTAATCAGGGGCGTCTCATATAGGGAGTCTCCTAGGTAAATGTTGCTCTAACTTTTTTATTTGCGACATTTCTTAATTTTTGAAATCAAATGACTGAATCGCTAATATTTTCAAGTAAAAAATGTTCTTTTATTTCATTTCGTTAAGATAGACTGTTTTCCAAAAGAATGTTTTTTTACGAATCGATGCACGATTAAATGGACATCAAGATGCATCTTAATAAACAAAATAAGCATCCTTTTAATAGAAATATTTTTTATTAGCCAGTAATAACAAGAATAACATTATTAAAGATTTATCACTTATTCATAACAAATATTGAAAGTGGCCTCCATTCATCTCAATGAATCCTCTAATTCTTTTCTTCATAGATTTAGATGTCCATGTAATCATACATCGGTTCATAAAAACCCATTTTTCTGGAAAACGATCTATCCTAAGGAGACGACATAAGAGGATCTTTTTTACTTAAAAATATTTGCGATACAGTAATTTGATTTCAAAAATAAAAAAATGTCACGAACCAAAAAATTAGGGCAACATTTATGTAGGAGACCTCCTGCATGTGAGGCCCTTGACTAAAATCTGCAATTATTAACACAAAAAAATTTTTCCATACCAACTTATTAAAGTATAAGGAATTTCAAAATTTTAGCACAAACCGTTTCAAAAATATTACGAAAAATAACCTTCAGAGTTCCCCATTTGAGGGGTTCTAAGCCTTTTAAGAAGCAATTTTTGGAGTATGTTTATAAGATTTTTTAAAATTATTTTTATCTCTAAAATCACCCCCCAAAATATTTCAACATTATTTACGGACACCCTGTATAAATGATTTCTAGTCATTCACTCTTAATGATGGTGAAGTGAACAAAATTACTTCTCGGTAGAAGGGCCTTATTGTGACCTTCTCTTACTGGATTTTTATCATAGGGCATTCGTTCTTGATCAGTCAGCAGTTTAAAGAGACAAGCATCTTCCTTAAAGAGTAAAGCTTCTCGACACACAAATATATCTTCCAATTATGAATATTCTTCATCGATGGTCAAAAAATTTTGTTTCGTAGAGATAATGTTTGATTTTAAAACGGCATTGGGTTTGTACGGTAGATACTGGATGGGTGTATGCATAGACAATAAAATAATATTGTTTGTAATTATCACTTAAGATTATAAATCAATGAGAATTTTCTATTGATTCCATTTCCTAACCTGAATAATTATACATATTTAGATATTTTATTATAGAGGATGTTCTTAAATATCATTTACATACGAAAGGGAATCTTTAGCTTATTTCATGACTAAAAGTTCATATAAATATAGGTCTGCTAACGCCTATCTAGAGGGTTCACAGTTCAGAAATGTTTAAATTTTTTCTTCCTAGATCCTGCAATTTTTGAACTACACTCACTTTCACATGAAATGCACCACCCAGTAATAATAATAATTAAGTCTTGTAATTTTGACAAAATAATGCTTCATAATAGAGTATCAAATGATCAGACTTTCAATTAAAAGATACAACATTTGATAATGAAAAAATTAATAATAAGTGACATCGCCTCGTACGGCAATGCAAGCACGTACTCTTCGCGGTATGCTTTGCAACAAATGATCAATATCTTCCTGGGGTATTTCATTCCATGCTACCTCAAGATGATGTCGTAGGTCATCCACATTGTTTGGAGGCCTCGGTAAATTTCGAAGACGGCGACTCATCATATCCCAAAGATGTTCGATGGGCGATAGGTCCGGTGACCGTACAGGCCAAGGCAATATTTCCAATTGTGCTTCTTCCAGGTATCGTCGAGTAATGTTCGCACTATGTGGTCTTGCATTATCCTGTTGGAAAATGCCATTTGGTAAAGTTTGCATGAAAGGTACTAATACTGGCCTCAGAACATTGTCAATGTAGCGACATGCGTTTAGGGTGCCTGGAACGAACACAAGAGAAGATCTTCGGCCAACACATATCGCACCCCAGACCATAACACCAGGTGTTAAAGCTGTGTGGCGCCTTTCAGAAAATTGCAAATTTATTCTTTCACCTCGGTATCGTCTTACTCTTCTATGACCATCATTGATCCATAAACAAAATCGCGACTCGTCACTGAAGACGATATTGTTCCACTCATGATTCCAATCAATTCGTTCTTGACACCAGGCCAATCTGGAAGTTTGGTGTTGGGCGGTTAGTGGCAGTCGTAGATTTGGGCGGTATGAATGCAGGCCAAAAGACGAAATTCTTCTGTAAACTGTTGCCATCGATACCCGACGATTTAGAGCTCCCATCCAATCTACTGCAACAGACATTGTTGTTTGGAATCGATCACCAATGGCCATCCGTCTAAGAAGTCGATCTTCACGTGCGTTGCTGCTATGGGGAGGACGTCCGGCTGGACGATGTTGCTGAACCCTTTCTTCAGACCACGAAGACCATATTCTCGCAATCGTGGTGTGGTTCCGATTCATTCTTCGGGCAATCTCACGAAAAGAAAGTCCACCCTCCTTCATGCCGATAATTCGCCCTCTATCAAAATCCGAAACGTGGGAAAAATTTCAACGCTGTCTCACTGGGGGCATTTTGAGATGTCTTGTTCACAGTTCAACAACAAAATAAACTGATATTTCCATGTAAATATTATTTTATTTATTTACAATTGAATAAAAAATCTAATAGGTCGATGATAAAAAAACCACTAGCATTCTTTCTTTTTTACTGAAAGTCTGATCATTTGATACTCTATTATGAAGCATTATTTTACCAAAATTACAAGACTTAATTATTATTATTACTGGGTGGTGCATTTCATGTGAAAGTGAGTGTATTTAGCTAAAATTTAGTATACAGTTTGTGCTGTAGGACTTACATCATTGGAGATATCAAATTATTTTGATAATCTACTGGGTGATATTTTTTCAGGGGCCATGCCCTATTTTTTCACCTGAACTTTTTTGCGGTGCACCGCTAATAAATTCTAAAATACAAAATTGCTTTTTTATTTTGTTGAGATACTTTTTGATCTCTTGCAGTTTTTTATATCTGTGTCAGTTATCGGGCTTCATATAAATATAAAAAAACGATTTTTTGTAATTCACCAGATAAAATTAAATTTATTATGGGTGCTGTATTTTTAAGAATTTTGACAGTTTATTTGGAATTACCTGTTAAAAATTAAAGGCGAGATGATCCTAAATAATAACCTAAATAATAATATTAATCACGTTAACAAGGAAACTACGTGACAGCAACTGTTGAAAATTACCTCCAACCCTTACACATGCGTCTGCTCTTCTTTTCAGTGATGCCCATACTCTTTCGAATATACCTGGAGTATTTCTTATGATTTCAAGTCTATCTACTATTCGGTTTCGTAACTCATTAATTATTATTATCAATTATCATTTATCTGTAGAGAACTTGAACTTATACTTGAAAAGATTTTTCATTGTTACTAACGACGTGAGAATTTTTTACATGCACATATTTTTATATATAATATAAGTCTTCAGGAGCTCACAAATGAAACTGACTAGTAACTACATCTCACTAAGTTTTCGGGATCCTACAGACTGCGCCAATTAAATAGCTTTCCACAGATCAGATATATTTTTTAAAAATTTATTTTGGACAAATCATTAATGCAAAATAGTGTCACTACTCAAAATAACTTCTATGTAATCGAAAGATAACGGAAGAATAAGCGACTATATGAATACGAAGCAGTTTTGTTGCAAATTATACATAGCTCAGTGTTACAATTTAATTAAGGAGAAATACCATCATCTTGGATTGTACAACCTTTGTTTGAGGAAATCCCTTTCTTTAGATTGCATTCTGATGTAAATGTTAAGTTTTTATTAGTTTTATAGAGAAAAAAACTTATAAATCAACATGTTTTGATTGTTTCTGTTATCTTGTTATCTTTAAAAAATCTGACAAATAAATGTGATTTTTGATAATAAATATCTTGATTGTTGATTGTTAAGGACTCTAGGTTATTGTTTCTTGGCGTAGTTTGCTTAGTTTAATTTGTTTTGTACTTTTATCCCTTAAGTTACGCCCATGGTCATCGATACGTATTTGAAGGATTCCATCTGGGCGCCAGACCATCGTACCCATCACGCCATATCGAAGGGCTCTTTATGGCTGGGAAATACGCTACTGGTCAAAGGAAGCTTTCTAAATTGAACCTTTGCCGCGATCCGCAATTCGGCGGATCGCAATACTTCAATGAAAGCGACTTGTATAGGTATTTGCCAGATGGCGGCGATTTTATGGCCTTAGGCGCGACCATTGCCCGTAAGGGCTTCTGGTATTGGTGCGCCCCTGGTTGGAGTTCCTCGGGTTTAGTACTTAAGGGATGATTGCAGTAATTTTGCTCTCTTTGACCAGTGCTCGCTCTAGACATGTGATCGTAAACGTAACTCGTAATCTTCCCAATTAAGCAAACTCCCACTTCATACTTAGACCAATACTTTACCATTATTTATATAAGTGAAATTTAATACAGTCCACTTTCGTAAACCAAATTGTTGTTTTCGTGGTTTTCGTTTATCGAAGGAACCTCAACATTGATATTGATTCATGAAAGTTTCACACCAAGAACTCATATCAAAAAAGTAAAAGGAATAGGCCAGAGTGATCTTAAGCGCACCATTTTTCGTACACTACAGATATCCATCAATTCTAATTTTTTTATTATTAATGATTCATTTGTTGCCACTTTATTTTCGTATATCTAATTTCCAGAAAATTGTTTACACAGTTTATGAGATGCGTGTTCAGAATGTTTTCTCATGCAATGCCTGTTCAATAGTTCTACAAAGAATAGTAAAATAAGTAATTTGGTAAGTAATTGTTTTCTTTTCTTTTCCTTTTCCTTATTTTCCACAAATATAACAGAACTGAAAGAAGAATGATGAGGAAACAGGAATCAATGACAAACTTCGTTCTCTTAATATTCTCATTGGTTCTTGAAGAATCCAGATTTAGCAATATTGTTGGAAGTTCCCAACGTAAACGGTTGAAAACCGTTGGGCCTCCAATCGTTGTTGCGTCCCAATAAAATAGACATCCTCGAGCCACCGTTACGTGCCGAATTAAGATGGGAGCTATGCGTTCCGCCCATCTGGTTCTTTGCGGCTCGGGGTTTGTATCCCAGAATTGAAACCACACCAACCTCCAATAAACCATCAGGAATTCCTCGGCGTAAATATTGCACGATGCGGCACCCAAATTAGAGGGTGGCGGCATTGATATAATTCAGAATAGGTTAAAAAGTAGCATCTCTCCCACCAGTTCTTGCAGCCCTAAGAAGTGGGGAAGTTGGCAGACTCCTCCAGGACGAGATCGGTAGTACAAAAAAAGACCTCTAAGAGTGCAATTGGACTCCCGATTGAGAAAAGTATCTCAATCTCTCAATCTCTCTATCTCTCTCTCGCTACTTAGTAGTTACTCTCATAACTCAGGGTCTATTGGTAGCTGCTCAATCACTCCAAACTCTATACGCGTACACTAAAGCAAAACAGCTCTAGCAATTTCGCGTATTCTCAACCTAGTCCTCAGATCTCGCGTACACGGTGCCTTCGACTGTATCCGCGATTGTGAATTTATACAAGATAGCAGTGTATTAAATGATTAATTGTGCAACAGTGTTTTTTGTGAACTGGATAACCCATAAAACCTACTTCCTCTAAATGACGGTAGACCGTCTGGTCCTTCGAAAAACCCAACCAGCATAAGTGGATTACTCCGTGGGTATCTATAGAGGTAGTCACTACTGTTAGGCAGACTGTAAGAGGCCCTGGCCTAAACAAATATGTAAGATAATTTATTTTCTTCTTTTAGCTGGATACACTCAGCCAAGTCTAAAGGGAAACCAACAGACAATAAAAAATGCTCATTGTTTCCTTTACTTATTTTTCAATAAGTGTCACAAAATGAAAGTTCGCTTGATTGACTAACCATTCCATTTTGTTTACATAAACGGCTCTAGGGATATTACTTAGAGGTAGCAACAGGATTTTTTTGTAATTCTTGTCAAAAAATAAGTAAAAAATTATTATAGATAACATTTTTTAATTTATTTAAAAAAAATAATAAAGATTTGTTGTAAAATCGATAATAACATAAAAACTACATCTCTAAAATTCAGTATATCGTATGGCCTCCCCTAACGTGTACAACTGCTTCACATCGTCTTGATATACTTTCAATGAGATGGTTTATCTTTTCTTGTGGTAAATTTTCTCATAACTGTGGATGAAGTTGGCAAAACTGTGGCATTGTTTGGGGGCGTGGTCGATGTTCTTCAATATTCCTTTGCAACATGTCCGATACATGTTCAATGGGGTTAAGTTCAGGCGGTCTTGACGGAAGCGGTAAATGTTTGATACTTACATTTTCAATCGCATCTATAACGATAACTGCACAATTTGGTCAGGTATTATCATTCAAAAATTGGAAATTTTCTCCTATGGCAGTTTAAAAATTTGGCAAAATATTGTTGATGATGTTCTCTTCATAAATTTGCGTATTCATGCTTCTTTCACATATGTGCAACTCACTTTCCCCACCACAGCAAATTCCTTCCCAGACCATTATTGCGCCCTCCTTAAAAGGACACACTTGTACAATTCTTAACTTTCTGCGTACTCCAGGGTTTATTTTTTTGGGTAAGGGTAACTCTTCTTAAAAGGCGTCTTGAGACTATGTTTACTACTTTAAGTCTCCTATGAATGGTTTCAATGGAAACTTGGACTCCGATAGCGTTCGATAGATTATCGGCCAAATGCCTATATGTCAACATGGGTTCTCTTCCCGCAGAAACAGTAAAAAGTCGGTCTTGCGCAGCCGTAGTTTTCTTTGGTCGTCCTGTGCGCCATATTTCTGCGACCTTTCCAGTTTGTTGAAACCTTATTAATAATCTGGATATCTCACTTTGAGAAACATAGAACAATTGGACTACATCTTGTTGTTTGGATCCAGCCTGCAGCATACCTATAGCCCTATTTTGTTTTCCCGAATTTAACTTTCTCTTAACTATTATAAAAATGTTCGAACTCCTTTGTACAACCAAGTAAAATAACAAGAACCACACAAATGATAGGACATTCGATATCGATGTTTTGATTAGATTTAAAGAGAAAATGTGAAATAATAGTAAACTTAATTTTTTTATCTAAATATAAATATTATATTCGTTTTCGCTTTAAGAGTGGTACGAATAAAATCTATTTACTAACATGCTATTTGATATTTAATAAGATTTGACTATATCTCTATCTTTTGATGTGCAGTCTAGGTTTTTTACTTCTTCTTCAAAATGTATAAACCAATTCAAGGGAAAATAATGATAAGGCAGGAATTTATAAGAGTAAATTCGTTTCTTTTATTCTGAAGACCAAAAGAAGTTAGATTGACCACTCCATCCAGTGAAAAAATCAGAGAGATGCAAAATTTGTCGTTTCGTCGAGAACAATAGCAAATCGAACTAGTATATGCTATATTACATGAAACGTTCTTAGAATTTAGAGAAGGTACAAATCAAAAAATAATATATGTATAGTACGTGCGATTTAAAATTTCATCAATTTGGTGCTACTTTACCATAGAATCGACAATATTGCATCTTTCAAAACATCTTAGAAATGTAAAAACATCTAATGTTCCATAGAGTTTGGGATACTCTGTATATCCTATATTATCCTCATTTCCCCCCATTCTTCTAGAAATATAATTAAATTGAAAGGAAATTTAATAGAAGTCAAGAAGCTTTAATCTACGAGACATGAACATCAAGAAACCAGAACTAACAGTATATAAAGTATTTCTTGTCTTTCGTTCTTTGCTTCGTTCGGGAAACGAAACCAAATTGAAAGGGAAATGATACGGATGCTTTAATTTAAAACCACCTTTATTTCCTTGATCTTGATCAAGATGTGTCAAACTGAGCGTTTCTTTCAGTAAAAAAAATAAAAGAGGGAAACAAGGAATATGATTGTTTTCATCATGTATTTATTGAAAAATCAATAAATTTCAAAGGGAAGTAAAGAGAAATAGGATTCAAATATTTCGACTATCTACGTTTCGTTAGCTAGAAATAAAGGAATGAGATGGGGTTCACTGTTTCTTAAAGAAGTGAAATCTATAATATTATTAGTATTTACTTTCTTCCTTCCTGCACCTAGAAACATCACTAATTTTAAAACTAAATTAAGATAAAAAAATAATATATCACCGACCTTCCGTTTATAAATTTTGTTATAGAATTGTCGCTACTAGAACTAGAACTAAAACTAAAAGTTTTCTTCCTTTCTTCTCCTAGAAATTCAATTAATGTAAAAGTGTAAATCAATATACTATAGCAAAATTATGGAAAACATTCGATATAACGTGAGGTAAATGCATTCAGAAAACGAATCTAACCCATTTCAGTTGAGTACTTATTGGCATAAAATCAACATATGCTGGGCGATCATTGACATTATTATGATGTCTCAAGTGAATATTTTGTCAGACTTCAGTTACTAATGGAAACCTAAATAAGATACAATATGAAACGGTCTAAAGCATCACAAAATAAACATATCTTCTACATGGAGGAAATTCAATTAATATCAAAGATGATTGGATCCTTCCTTTCGAAAAAGCTCTAAAGCTCAAGCATGATTTAATACAACTTTAAAGTTTAAACTTTTAAGCTTTAAAGTTTGGAGGAAGTAAATTTAGCGAATTTGGTAGAACTTAGAGAATCTTGACTTATGGATTAATCAAGGGAACCCTCAAAATGTGGGGAATGAATCCCAGCCAATATTCTCTCTTCTCGCCTATTCATCTTCGACATAACCACTTTTACTCTCCACCATTCTGAGCAAATAATCTCTCATATTGAGTCCATTTTTCTTATTTATTTTGATGTCTTTTACATACTATATTTTTTTGTACTTTCTTCATGATCAATTGTTCTAGATAAAACTTGTAATCTAGAATTTTGGTGGAAACTCGTACGATCTCGATGAACGTTCATGGCTCTATCATGATTTATCGTTCACGTATCTAAGAGCATCATTACTCACCATGAACCCAGCATTTAGCAAACTTTATGACTCTTAAAAAAGCAACATTGCCACTTGTAGTAAAATCAATCTTTTCCGGTTTCCCAGCTGTCCTGTTAGATGAGGGAAAACTAATGGCATTCTCCAAATGGTAAATCAAAATGTCGCCCTTATTCTCCGGAACGTCGGAATTTATGTAGTTCCCCTCAACACAGGTACATACAATCATTTATTACATCCACCTGCCAGTTCTTATTGATTAACACCAACCAACGCGAGAACTTAAAATTAAGATGAACGGCCCGGAATGTCGGTCGGTCGGAGCGGGGATGAAAGAAAATAGATGGTAAAAAAATTCCAGTAAATAGAAGGAAATATTGGATTTTGCGAGTCCTCATGTAGGATTCTTTTACGGCCCTCTAATAATTAAGAACGGCCTTTTTAATAACGTAAATTATTATAGGATGAAGTCTTATATTAAGCTATATTTGCAATAATTACTTGCGAGGCAACCGTCGTAGGCAATCTCTATATGAAAGCCTTGATTCATCCCACAACTATATTTTTTGGTTTAAACTTTTATTTCTCTATCACATATATTTGATCATATATAGATATATTTGAGGAATAACTTGAATCGTGGAGGTCTTAAAATCAAAACGACATTACTAACAATCAGTTAAAGATTATACCACACAGTTTATAGATATGATCTAGTAAAGCCTTTAAAATCTTAACTAGTATCAACCATGCGGGCACGCTACCAGGTACTATGTCAGGTTGGAACAAAATCAACCTCCTTAATTTGCAACAGCGTACTTCTGACAGAATTAAATTGATATATTTTTAGTCATAATCGCCCGGTCTAATATGAATTCAGTTTAAGCAATTACAAAGTTCACCCGGACTAATATAACCGACACCGGATTGCGCTGCGGGTTCCACATCAGTCATAGTTACGCCCGTCGTAAATTTTACATTTGTGACAAAATTTACTGCCATCGGAAATGTAATTTACGATAGTCCTTTTTTCGGACATTTTTGCAACATTTGGGCCGTAATTGTTTTCCTATACTTTATATTTATATACCAGTTTTTCCATTTGAAAGCGCAAATGTATTCTGGCATTAGAAAAATCCAACGAAAAATACAAATAAGTATCTAATCTCATTTAAAGTACCATATTTTAGCAAAAGCTGGATCTACCTGCAAGAATTTTTGTAACATCAAAACACGTCAGAAAATTAACATTTCTACTCTACATCTTTAATATACTTATCAACTGATTGCAAGAATGTACAGAATGTTATTTTTCTAGACTGATGCATCCTTTTTCTTTGGTTATTTCTTAAAAATATCAATTTTCTATTCACTTTAGAGCTTTTCGTATATCTTACTTTTTTTCTGCTCTCATTATTTTTTAGTTACTTGCAAAAACCTGTAGGAATGTACATGATTTTTTGACAAAAGATGCATGTGCTAAAACTCGATAATCCTTTCCTCAAAAGTAGGATTGTTTCTTTAAATCTTTGGAAATAACTGAAAAATGGTGACAGATATGGAAACAATATAAGAGATAAAAAAAGGTTCTAAATTGAACGAGGAATTCGACCGTTTAGAAAGAAACGACCAGCAACGCGACACACAAAGTTTAAAGGGCCAAAAGGGATATGATCTATAGAAGAAAAAACTCCTGTAGATTTTTGCAATCAGTTGCCCCATCTCTAAGTATGTAGATCCTTATTTAACTATAATCGAGGAATAAATCTCTCAATAACTATGGGGCCCATAAAAAAAACTTTCACGCCTTGAAGTACCTCAGAAACGAAATGTTTACTGTATATTTATATGAACGTATCGTCTTAGATCTGGTCGTAGAATATACTGTTAAAATTGTGCTATTTAATTTGGGGACAATCTGTACAGGGTGTCCCGATAATCAATGTCAAAAATGGTATCACGATATTATTTGTGTCAAAACATTAAGATTTAGGTCAAAAGTTATTTGAAGAAAGTTTCTCGTTTAGATGCTATTAGCGGTCAAAGTTCTTGAAAAAAAACATACTTTTTGCTATATCTCGAGAATACTTCAATGGACTTTAATGAATCTCATTGTGCATTTATTCATTAGTACAGGGATTATTTTCATGTAACATTCATGTCTTTTCGTAATGTGAAAGTGGTAAATTCTTAGCCATCTTCGTACAAAAATTATCAGAACTTTTCGTTGAGTAGCTGCATCGTATCGGTTTTTTTTCTGATGATACATTAGCCCTTTCTCCAACTTTTTTATCTCTTGGAAATTTCTTGTACGGTTAATATTTCACATCGAAAAAAATTATTTTCTTTTCTCATACAGAACACCAACTTGCCATTCCTTCAATAATTATTAACACTTGTCAATGTGAACGCTGATGTTACTTATGGAAAATGTCATAAAAATTAATCAAAAGACTGAACTCATAAAAAAAATTTTAAAATTAAAGTAATTAGTAAAAATTAATTTTAAGATCTTTTGAATTTGTAAAGGTCTAGGCGAGTCCCGTAAATACTGAAAATGAATTACGTTATCGGATTATTTACGAATTTACCACCTTGAAGAATAATCCAGAGGTATTAAGAAGGGTCTAATTTAATTTCCGACAAAGAGTCCAATTATGCATTCAAGAAAAGGGGGGTCACTTTCAACATCTGCTATGATTTTTTCAATTATTGAATTTTTCATATTTATCGTTTTTTATAGTTCATTTAAATTGTTTTTTTATTTTTAAAAATTTTTTATGAGTTCAATCTTTTGATTAATTTTTATGACATTTTCCATAAATGACGTCAGCGTTCACATTGACAAGTGTCAATAATTATCGAAGGAATGGCAAGTTGGTGTTCTGTATGAGAAAAGAAAATAATTTATTTCGATGTGAAATGTTAACCGTACGAGAAATTTCCAAGAGATAGAAAAGTTGTAGAAAGGGCCAATGTATCATCAGAAAAAAAACCTATACGATGCAGCTACCCAAAGAAAAGTTCTAATAATTTTTGTACGAAGATGGCTAAGAATTTACCACTTTCACATTACGAAAAGACATGAATGTTACATGAAAATAATCCCTGTACTAATGAATAAATGCACAATGGGATTCATTAAAGTCCATTGAAGTATTCTCGAGATATAGCAAAAAGTATGTTTTTTTTCAAGAACTTTGACCGCTAATAGCATCTAAACGAGAAACTTGTTTCAAACAACTTTTGACCTAAATCTTAATGTTTTGACCCAAATAATCTCGTGATACCATTTTTGACATTGATTTTTGGGACACCCTGTATATGTACATATAGCCTGTGATAGAAAGTTCAAAGTCCACAAAGCTCAATTTGGTGAATAATACAAAATATAATGATTATCATAGTTGGTGGGTTATCGATTCTATTTTTTTCTAGCTATTTCACTATAAGTTATTAAATTTATAAAGGGTATAAATAAGTTTCCGTTTGATATCAAAAATTAGGAATTTATTGTGAAAGAACGGTGCATTATGTTTTATTCAAAGTATTGTCCATCGCTGGCCACTACTTTTTCCCATCTTTCTTGCAGTATTCGAATACCACATCGGAAGAACTCTTCATCTTTTGAGGCAATCCATGAATCGACCCAATCTTTGGTATCTTCATATGATGCAAAGCGTTGTTCAGATAGAGCATGTGCCATCGACTGGAATAAGTGATAGTCAGATAGGGCAAGGTCTGGTGAATATGGCGGATGGGGTAGGACTTCCCAATGAAGCGTTTCCAAATAGGTTTTGACCGGCCCCGCAATATGCGGACGAGCATTATCATGTAGAAGAAAAATGTTGTGTCTGGAGTAGTAATGGGCGTATTTTTCCTTGAGTGCTTAACTCAATCTCATTAATTGTGTTCGGTAAAGAATTCCAGTAATAGTTGTGTTCGGTTTGAGCAACTCATAATATATGACACCAAGCTGATCCCACCAAATACACAACATAAGTTTTTTTTCCATGAATATTTAGTTTGGCTGTCGATGTTGGAACATAGCCAGGTGGTTCTCATGATTTTCTCTTCTTTGGGTCATCGTAATGGATCCATTTTTCATTGCCAGTGATTACTCCATGCAAAAATCCTTTTTTTATGCCTGACAAGCAGCATTTTACTCGTGCAAAATCAGCGTTCAACGTCTCTCGGTTTTAATTCATGAGAAAACCAATTTCCCTGTTTTTTAATCATTCCTAACATTTTTAAACGATGCAAAATTGCTTGTTGAGTCACTTCTAATGTAAGTGCAAATTCTTTTTGCGTTTAGGATGAATCTTCCTCCAATAATACTTCTAATTCCGTATTTTTGTATAGTTTAGGTCTTCAACTGCGTTCTTTGTCTTCCACGTCAAATTCACAGTTTTTAAATTTGTGCAACCACTTGCAACTTAACTCTCACTTAAAGCAGTCTCAGCATATGCTTCTACAAGCAATCAATGCGCCTCAGCTGCAAATTTCTACAAATTAAAGAAGTAAATTAAAAGTTCCCACAATTGACACTTATTCGGTGCAAAAGTTGGACATTACTGAAACAAATTATGTGATGCTGTTAAGGAGTCACTAATGTTTCAAGGTCATGTTGTTACTAGATGACCAAACTTGCGAAAGTACGTTTTACATCTGACAATTTCAAAATAATCTTCTGGTGAGGCCATGTTTTGTCAAACGACAAAAACTTATTTATACACCTTATATCATAATGTTAACATTTTAAACCCAAATATAAAAAATTGTTTTTTTGTAACAGAAAAATAAATAGCATTTTATAGTAGAATAGATCCTTCTAAATAAGAAAATTACCAAAAAAAGCTGTAGCACCTAAGGTTTTCTTGTTACATTAAACAAAACATATGTACAACAATGGTACCACTTAATATATTTAAAAAATCATTTTACAAATAATTTGATCCTGTATATCGACTATATTTACAATTTTTGTTGTGTCAAGTATTGTGGTAACATAAGAAAAAACAAAAATCAAACGCATTTATTTGAAAAACCATCATTCTATTTTTTCTTTTATAGGGGGTCACATCTTCCCTCTTTAAAAACCAACAGTAGTTACTCATCATGGCTGAATCCCATCGTCCTTGGTACCGAATTTCCATTGTCCTGATATCTTGACGAAACCTTTTACCCTGCTCGTCACTGCCAACTCCCAAATTCTCAGGAAAAGAAATTAAATGGAAATGGAAAAAGTGAATTTTCAATGACATTCGGCCACCAAGCGCTTTGTAAGAGTATAAAAGCAAATTAACTAGTTCTTCGTAGTTCGGATTCATAAAGTTGCCTAAAAATCCCCTCACTACATTTGCAAATAAGTTCCAAACTCTAAGTTCTTGTGTGGTGAGCTTTTCTATAAAATTAACATCGTCCAGTAATTTTCTAATTAGTGGCCCAATAAAAATGCCTTCTTTTAATTTGACGTCACTTAACTGAGGAAAGATTTGCCTTAGGTATTTAAATCCTTCACCCTCATTATTTATATCCTTCACAACGTTCTTTATCAGCCCAAGTTTAATGTGAAGAGTAGGTAAAAGGACATTTTTTGGGTCTACAAGAGACACATATTTAACATTTTGAGTTTCTGGTTGAAATTCACTCTTTTCGGGCCAAATTTTCCCAATTCCAATTAAATCCCCAAAATACATGAAATAAGCTTTTTTCGCATTTTCTGAAAACAGTCTGGCTCGAGATGTCATAAGAAATTCTCCACAAATATAACAAAACTTGTCAGGAGCTGTTTGCAACTGCAGCACGTTTGACTTGACATTCTTGTCGTTCAAAAAACTATCTTAACAACGCAAAACCACTCAGTTCGAAATTAAAATGAAGATTGAATAAGAAAACAAGTTTTATGTTGTAAACGCTTTAATTTTAAATATATTTTGGTTTTAAACTGTATCCTTTTTAACGACCCCTCTCATAAAATTTACTACTTGTCGATATAAAAGGGTCTACTGAGGTTACTAAAAAGTGGTACGTTTTAGGGTTTTATGGTTTTTTTTTATTATTAGAAAAGTATTAGTATTATAAAAATAATGTACTGAACTGTGTTACTAAAATTGTGTCGGCCGGTGTAATATACACTCACTTTCACATGAAATGCACCACCCAGTAATAATAATAATTACGTCTTGTAATTTTGGTAAAATAATGCTTCATAATAGAGTATCAAATGATCAGACTTTCAGTAAAAAAGAAAGAATGCTAGTGGTTTTTTTATCATCGACCTATTAGATTTTTTATTCAATTGTAAATAAATAAAATAATATTTACATGGAAATATCAGTTTATTTTGTTGTTGAACTGTGAACAAGACATCTCAAAATGCCCCCAGTGAGACAGCGTCGAAATTTTTCCCACGTTTCGGATTTTGATAGAGGGCGAATTATCGGCATGAAGGAGGGTAGACTTTCTTTTCGTGAGGTTGCCCGAAGAATGAATCGGAACCACACCACGATTGCGAAGATATGGTCTTCGTGGTCTGAAGAGAGGGTTCAGCGACATCGTCCAGCTGGACGTCCTCCCCGTAGCAGCAACGCACGTGAAGATCGACTTCCTAGACGGATGGTCATTGGTGATCGATTCCAAACAACAATGTCTGTTGCAGTAGATTGGATGGGAGCTCTAAATCGTCGGGTGTCGATGGCAACAGTTTACAAAAGAATTTCGTTTTTTGGCCTGCATTCATACCGCCCAAATCTGCGACTGCCACTAACCGCCCAACACCAAGCTTCCAGATTGGCCTGGTGTCAAGAACGAATTGATTGGAATCATGAGTGGAACAATATCGTCTTTAGTGACGAGTCGCGATTTTGTTTATGGATCAATGATGGTCGTAGAAGAGTCAGACGATACCGAAGTGAAAGAAGAAATTTGCAATTTTGTCAAAGGCGCCACATAGTTTTAACACCTGGTGTTATGGTCTGGGGTGCGATATGTGTTGGTCGAAGATCTTCTCTTGTGTTCGTTCCAGGCACCCTAAACGCACGTCGCTACATTGACAATGTTCTGAGGCCAGTATTAGTACCTTTCATGCAAACTTTACCAAATGGCATTTTCCAACAGGATAATGCAAGACCACATAGTGCGAACATTACTCGACGATACCTGGAAGAAGCACAATTGGAAATACTGCCTTGGCCTGTACGGTCACCGGACCTATCGCCCATCGAACATCTTTGGGATATGATGAGTCGCCGTCTTCGAAATTTACCGAGGCCTCCAAACAATGTGGATGACCTACGACATCATCTTGAGGTAGCATGGAATGAAATACCCCAGGAAGATATTGATCATTTGTTGCAAAGCATACCGCGAAGAGTACGTGCTTGCATTGCCGTACGAGGCGATGTCACTCAATATTAATTTTTTAATTATTAAATGTTGTATCTTTTAACTAAAAGTCTGATCATTTGATACTCTATTATGAAGCATTATTTTGCCAAAATTACGAGACTTAATTATTATTATAACTAGGTGGTGCATTTCATGTGAAAGTGAGTGTATAATGACTCACACCAATCAAACTAATAAGTAATATGCTCCGAATTTTTGTTGAAACTTGCATGATGACTCACATTATCTAACATTATCTAATCTCTTATCACCATTACATTTAAAACCAAAGTTTTAAATTACAATTAGTAGAGCTTTGGGTTTCACGTAAAGCCTAATTATAGTGGTCATCGAATTAGTGAAAAATGGATAATAAAAATGAAGTTCAAAACGAGGACATTAACGCCAAGAAAAACGGACTAACCAAGTTGCACAAGAGTTGCATAGCAGGACTACTTGATGACGTGACAAATTTACTAGCCCAAGGTGCAGATGTCAAAATTGTAGATACCGAAAATGATACAATTTACAACGGGAAAACTGGTTTACATTTTGCGGCTGAGAACAATTACACAGAAATTATAAAAGTGCTTTTGAATCACGACATTACTATTATTGATATACAAAACAACGGTGGTTTTACTGCTTTACAATGTGCCGCGTTTACTGGAAACGTTGAAGCTACTGAAGTTTTATTGAAGTTTGAAGCTGATACAGAACGAGGAGATAAAAATGAGTGGAAACCTTTACATACTGCAGCATCAGCAGGGCATAATACAAAATCAAAAATGTCAAATTTTCTTACAATAGTGGAACTTTTACTAAATCATAGAGCTAATTTGGAAAGTACGAACCTGTACAACGATACACCTCTGCATATCGCGTTTTTCTTTGATAATATTGAAATAGCTGCGTTCCTTTTTGTCAAGGGTGCTAATCTAAATGCAGCAGATGTGTATGGAAATAAAGCAATCGACAAATTAAAACCAAATATGAAGGAAACATTTAATAATTGCGTCATCTATTACAATATATACTGCCAGAATAACTAAGACTTATATAAAAGTCTACATTACATATATGTATATCGGAGATTTAGTAATTCATAAATTTTAGTATTATAGTATTAGTGTTAGTAATAAGATGAAGACGGGAAAATTGACAGAGTCATGTAGGGATGAAGCACTGTCGAACGAAGTTACTACTACGGCTGCTACTAGATGTGGGGGAATCCCATTTTGGACAGGGATATCTCCAGGGAACTGAGAAGAAATAGCAAGAACAGAAAAGAATCAGTCGAGATATAGAAAGGCAGAAATAAGCAATAGTAAATTGGTTAGTTTGTCTTTCTATATTTTGCTAATACATTAACATTTCTTAGCCATGGAATATGTTCATAATGTTATTCTGACAAATATAAGTTATCAATATACGTATATTCTATATACAGTAAAGGAAAATTTATTAGTACCTACTTCCTATCTAGTATATTTTCATTATTAAAAATATGTTTATCAACGGCATCGCTCCTGCACTGTACACCTATAGTAACTCACAGCTTAAATGATGCAGTCGATATTAAGAGATACTAACTCGTCTCAGGGACACAATATTTATTTTGAAAACATGACATAATAAAATTGATTTAATATGACTTTTTTTAAAAGCATTTAAATTAATGTTTTGCCTCAAATGTGCTACACTTAAGAAACGAAAATATTTTATGAAATTATGTCAAATTTTAATATCGCAGAATAAATGATGCAAAATTATAAAGATAACAGGGTTAACAAACTATTATAAATTAATATGACACTGCTAATACTTTGTCGGTTCTTTGTTATTAATATCGCTCGTAGGCGTCGAAGCACTAATTCTACCAACTTTTTTGTGTCTTTTGTGTAATGGTGCTCTAAGCATCAGTAATTATTGTTTTTAATTCATATTTGTTAGATATTGGGTGATTATGTACTTTATTTTTGAATATCAACCACAAATTTTCAATTACATTTAAATCTAGTAACTGGGCTGGTACTTTAATGAAATTTGGGCAGTTATAAAGCAACCAACTGGACGGTATGATATATGCTTGGGACCGTTATCACGATAAAAATGATCATTATTATTAAGTATTAATTTTTGAGCACTTGATACAAGATGTCTTAGCACAGGGTGTAACATTTAAACTGGAATATCGAAATATCTCGAATACTAGGTATCCTATAAAGAAATGTTTTAGTCTGAGAAGAAAATGTATTAGTGCTAAAGTTGACTCCCCTTCACCCCCCGTTTAGGAGGGTTGTAGTTAACTTTTTAATTTCAACCTTTGTTTTTTACAGATTTGGATAATGCGGCTAAAAATAAAAAATTGCCTGAAACATTTTTTTTCGATTAGTGCTAGAAAACACTGTAATTAACGAAATTCAATTTCTCTTTCACTTATAATTTACTGAAGGGTTTGATGATATCTACTTTAGAATTAATGAAAATGTGAATTTTTGTATAGTTTTTATTTAAAGTAAATGTCCAAAATGGTGTCCCCGAACTTCAATGCACTCATTTATTTAAAGGTTTTAAAGGACTTTTCACATCTACGAAGTGTGTTTTCTGAAATATTAAAACAAGAGTTTATAATTCACAGAATCATATCCTCACGTGTCGTTGGCATTTCTTTGGGAATCTGATGTTTGAGATATCCCCACAAAAAGAAATCGGGTGAAGTAAGATCTGGAGATCTAGCAGGCCAATTCACCGGATCAGTCCGCCGATTCATCGAGCGTTAAAATTACGATTAAGAATTTCCCGTGCCACCACAGAATAGTGAGCCGGATAACGTTTATGTTGAAACTACATGTTCTAACTCACTTCTAAGTTTAAGTCCTGGAACAATATGGGCAGTTCATGTTTTCAAAATATTGCAGTACATTTCACCATTCAACTTGCTTTCAATTGTATACGATCCGATAAGTTTACTGCCAATGATTCCACATATGTTGAGAGTTCAAGGGCGTTGCTGCTCAACTTGTCGAAGGCCACGCGGATTTTCAAGCATGTTTGTCTATTAACTGTACCATGATTTGTAAACGATGAGTTGTCAAAGAATAATACACAACGGAAAAAATTAGGATTTCATTCTATCTGTCCAGATGTCTACTCATAAAAGTCTAAACGATTTGGAAAATCTTCCTCATAGAGCTCTTGGTACATAGAGAGATAATAAGGATGAAACTTGTGCGTTCTCAGCATTCTCCACACACACATATGAGAAATTCATGATGATCCTGATAATTTTCTTGTATTCACTTGAGGATTAAAAGCCACAGCGCTTAGAACTGCAATTTGATTGTTTTCTCCACATATAATAGCTGAGCGACTTCTTTTCTTCTAATTTACAACCCTTCATTAATAATTTTTTAATCACACGATAGAAAGAAGTCCGGATCGTGGTCTTTCAGGAAAATGCTGAGGGTAGAGATTGACAGCATTATCTAAATACCTACCAGCTTCTCCATACACCAAAACCATTTGGATTATCTCTTCTACGGTCAAACAATGCATCGTGTACAAATATTAACAACAGAATATTCAAAAGTAAATGTTTTATTTATTTATGTTATTATTTATTTATCACATTTTATTATCATATAATTTTGTTGTTCTATAGAATTTTTTTTAAAGTGGAGGTTGCCATTTAAAATATGAATTGATTGTTAATTACAGTGTTTATTAACATAAATCGAAAAAAATGTTTCAGATATTTTTAAAATTTTTAACAACATTATCTGAATTTGTAAAAAAACGAGGGTTGCCACTTGAAATTAAAAAGTTAACCCCCACCCCTCCCACATGGTGGGTGGAGGGGAATCAACTTTAGCACCAATACATTTTCTCCACAGAGTGATTAAGCTTTAATACTAAACATTTCTTTACAGGATGCTTATAATTCAAGATATTTCGATATTCCAGGTAAAAACTGTATATAAAAATGCAAATATTGGTCCATAAGTGATTCAATAAAATGCAAGGTACCTACTCCTGCAGACGACATACACCTTCACATCAGTGCACCTCCACCGTGCTTCACCGTAACTTTCAAATTTTTAAATTTAGCCCTTTATTAAGTTTTCTCCATATTTTTCCATCCGGCCCAAATAAGTTGATTTTGGTTTCATCAGCAAATATTACTGAATTCCATAAGTTTAAATCTTTACTAATGTGCTCTCTGGCGAACTCCAATCGTGCCCTTTTATTTTTTTAAAATTAATAAACAGCTTATTTCTGGCAGTTCAACTTTGTATGTCATTTTTTCTCAAAATGCGTCAAATTATTTTCTTGTCGCATCTTTTTCCAAATTGTCTTTTCACCTCGACAAACAATGTTGGATAACTTTGTTTAGGATTATTCTCATACAATCCATCGTTCTTCGCGTTTCGTAAATATTTCATTTAGGGCCATCCGAGACTTAATCGCGATTCTATTTTCACGCGGTAACGCTCAATTATGTGCTGAACAGTTGATGGACATCTATTTATCATTTTGCCTATGTCTCTTTGGCTGTATCCATCTCTGTGGTGGATCAGAATTAAGTTTCTTTCATTTACCGTTGTTTAGCGACCCATTCTTTTGTAGTTTCATTTAACTGATTGAAATTTGTTTTGAAATGTCAAATTAAGTAAAAAACAATTGCTAATTCAACGCCGACTTCGTAAATTTAAATTGATACGTTTTGCTCCGTTTTTTTAACTTCATCATTTAAGCTGTTTTATTTAAATCGCATGTAAAATTCAATAAATATTTATTATTGCTTAAGAGAGGCACATGTGAGTAAAATATTAACTCATACGCTTTCAGAACATTCATCTTAGTTTAATTTCAGTATATTGTTTTTTCTAAATAAAATTATGCCACTGGGGCAAATTAGTTTTTTCAATGCGGTCTGCATTATTTAAGCTGTGAGCCACTGTATATACAGACCGTCCCGGATAAGAATTCACTCTGCAGGGATCTCGTAAACCATAAGAGGTACGGAAGTGGTTAAATTAGAGGAAAGTTGCGCCTTTTTGTTGTTTGTGCAAAATTGTGTTTTTAAATTGGAAAAATTCCGAATGGATCCGAAGTTATTTGAGAAAACCCGATTTTTCACGATTCTTTTTTACTATTTTCTGATTTTATTTCAAACAATGTGGTAAAATAAATTTAACATTCTCATTGTCACTTTTCCTCCTCTACAAGATGGTGTTTTTTATATTTTCAATCCGACGTTTCGCTACTTCGAAACCATCATCATCTTTGTTTTTTTTTAAATAGTCAATATATTTTATTTCACGCTCAGTAAATTCTACTTTTTCTCTAAATCCAACAATATATCACACTTATGATTTACTCCTATTAAATAGTTTAGTACAAAAAACCTCATTCACCGTTTTCCAACATAACGAAATTTTTATTCGACATCATGAGTGATTTTGAAAATATGTTTTTTTAATCTATCAATTAGTAAACAAGAAAATAAATACAAAAACAGCGTTTAAAATTGTTTTTTTGGTCCAAATATTCCACCCTCATTCTCCAAACATAAATAACATCGATTAACAATTTCCTCCATAACACTATTTGAAATCTCTGAAGTTATCTTTCTTATTGCAAATCGAACTGCAACTTTCAATTCATTATTTTGAAAAGTCTTACAGTAAATTTAATTTTTAAAGAATTCCCAAAAGAAAAAATCCATTGGTATAATATCGGGATATCATGGTGGCCAGCTTATAAAACCCTTAGTAGAAATTAAATTATTTTAAAAACAGTCTCTTAAATATTCAGTTTTATGTCTAGACTTGTGAGGAGAAACTCCATCTTTTTAGAACCACATATTACTGGTTCCTGCTAAAGAAAGGTCGTCCAGAATATCTTCAATTTAGTTTCTTAAAAAGTGTCCATACCTTTTAGAATTTAAAGTTTCCTCGTAAATTATGAGTCCAATAATTTTTGTTTCCAAAATACCACACATTAAATTCAAAGCGCTGTTGATATCTGGATGTTTGAGTGTTATTTTCATCTTTTGTTGCCCAATAATTATAAGTTTTTCGATTAAAAATGTCATTGTTTGAAAAATAATTCTCGTCTAACCGCAAAATCTAATAAGGAAAATCTTCATAACATAACATGTCTAGTAAACCATTTACAAGAGATTTTTCTATGTTCGAAGTCCCCAACAAGAAAACTTTGAGAGATGTGATACTTAAAAAGGTGGTATCTTTGCTTACTAAGAATTCTTTGTGCTACTGTTTTAGGAACAACATAGTCATTTTCTTCGAAGACTTACATTATTATTTTCTTATACCGCAAGCAAAATAGCAATTTCCTGTTCAGGTTAAAAATTTTTTTGGCGATTGAAACACTAGCTTGTTAATGGATCATATTTTTTCAAACTTTTAATTGATCGTTTAAAAATCGACTGATGGGGTTGACGTAGTTCGGAATATTTTTGAAAATATGGTATCTGGGCTTGGGAACAATTTTTATGATTTTCAAAATAACAGCAAAACGTATCAGATTTTTCTTCATTGGAATATTGTTCCATTACTTTAAATTTTATTACGCGAAAATACAACATAAATCAACGACTATTAAGTAATAATACTTAAATACCATAATTGACAGGTATTGATTGTATTATAACTAGATGACTGATCTAAACAAATGATTTTTAAAGCCATTCATGATTTCTTGGACTAAACCATTTAATAAATTATAAATGTCATATATCATTGGATTCAGGAAAAAGGTAGAATTTACTGAGGGTAAAATAAAATTTGTTGACTATTTAAAAAAAACAAAGTTGGAAATTTAAAAACACCATCTTGTAGAGTGGAAAAAGTGGAAATGAGAACGAGAAATTTATTTTAACATATTTTTTAAAATAAAATAAAAAAACAGTAAAAAAAGAATTGTGAAAAATCGGTTTTCTTCAAATAACATCGGATCTACTAGAATTTTTCAAGTTTGAAAACCTGATTTTGTAGAACAGAAAGGCGCAACTTTTCTCTAATTTAATCACCTCCTTATCTCTTATGGTTTACGAGATCCCTGTAGAGTGTATTCTTGTCCGGGATACTCAGTATAAAAGTTGACAAACATAATAATGACCTAGAAAAACTGGATAAAGCATTAGTTTTTACAGTTTTGACCTCCTTTTATGAAAAATGAGGTATTAACCCATGGCCACAAAATCGAAATCATAACATATTACGTCTTATGCGTACGTGCTGATGCATAATCTCCAACTACAAAATCACGTTGTTGGGACACTAATACATAGCGGCCTTTCGGTAAAAAAAAATGACGCAACTTTTTTAGACAAAACCATCATAGAGAAGTATACATACAGGACATTGATGGTTTCACCGCATTACATTCAACTATATTTCGCGGCAATTAAAAAACCGTCGAAGTTTTGGTGAATACTTGAATAATATGGATAGATGGAAACTTTTGCATTGCATTTCATCAGAAAGACATACCAGGATTGTATAATTGTTGTTGGATCATGGAACTGATTTGGAAAGCATTAACAAATACAAGAACACACCTAATCGTCATGCGATATTTTTTAAGATATATTACATTGCTAGTGTTTTGTTATCCTTAAGAAGGCCAGTCTGATTCATGCAGATGTGGATTGCGTATAGAATTCTAACGTGCGGATTATGGAGTAAGGGTAATAGACGAAGAAAATCGAAAATTAGCTATGTTTTTTACATAAAATTTAGTATACCTATATACAGTGTGTTAATTTGAAAACTTACCATTTCAAATATCGTAAAAACGAAAATACATATGAAATTACTTAGTAAGGTGGTCTTCCAGATTGCGAGAAGTAACACTTTTGACATTACCTATGTAAACCTATTTGTCACCCCTTGCCATCCCGCTGTGCCCATTTGAAAATTTAAAATAGTATACCCCACCGAGTTGCACCTCATATTAAAGGTAATTAAAAGTACAAAATATCGGTGAATTAAGATTTGTTGATTTATCAAAGCGGTTACAAAAATCAAGGAAAAACTGATAATACGATTTCAAATACATGCAATAAATTTTCAAACTTCTCAGATTTTTTGACATTCTTTTCTGTTCAACACATAGATGAACAAATGTTTTTCATTAGATGGGACACATTTCATTCATTATTTTCGGACAGAAACTCATTTTACAAAGATTTTGCCATTTAATATTTGTTAAACAATGTATGTACGATCGATAACATTAACGTTTTCATTAACATGGTATATTCTTTAGAAGAAAGAGTTAAGAAATTGTTTTAATGTATGGTGCGAATAACTAATTCCCTTGGCATACTGCTAGAATTTTCAACGAGAAATATCCTCACAAAATTATTTTGCATATCTACGTGAAACAACTTCTAGAAAAATTTATAACAACAGGGACAGTAGCCAATTTAAAATGAAATCAAACGAAAGTATTGAATCAGGATATCTGTTTTTCCGATGAATGCACATTTTATTTAAATGGTTTTGTTAACAAGCAGAATTATCGTTATTGGTGCAACGAAAATCCTCTAGTTTCCAGGAAAGTCATACTCAGTGACCTCAAAAAGTTAATATATGGACAGGAATATTGGGAGATACTGTAATTGAACCATTATTTATCGATGGTAACCTTAATGGTGAAATATACCTCAATATGTTACAAAAGCCAATTGATCATCTTGTAACAGAGGCCGTAATAACGCAAATAGATCAAAATAGCGATTATCTACTAAACGAAATTATTTTAC
This sequence comes from Euwallacea similis, assembly GCF_039881205.1. Taxonomy (NCBI): domain Eukaryota; kingdom Metazoa; phylum Arthropoda; class Insecta; order Coleoptera; family Curculionidae; genus Euwallacea; species Euwallacea similis. The sequence continues at coordinate 3,724,355 of NC_089623.1, forward strand.
ACTTTCAAAAAGACGGGACATAATTACATTATGTCATGCTGGTGCGATAGTGGTTTGATGATGGCCCATTTCCAGGTAGATGTGTTGGTAGACGAGGGGCAAGTGAATGGCTTCCGAAATCTCCTGATTTAATGCCTCTTGATTTTTTCCTTTACAATCATCTTAAATCAGTTGTTTATAAATTAGATCCTGGAGAGATTGACAAACTAAAAAGTCGCATAGCCGCAAAATGCCGAGCCATCACTAAAAATACTTTTCAAAAAGTGCAATAGGAATTCAACAACAGATTGTATTTGTATTTATCACAATATTGATGTTTTTAATCTCATTGACAAATAACATTAAATTGACTTTTCTTTTATTTTTCCTTAATTTTCGAAAACGCTTTACAAAATCGATTTTTTAATGCACCGATATTTTGTACTTCTAATTGCCTTTAATATGAGGTGCAATTTAGTGAGGGGTGCCATTTAAAATTTTCAAGTGAAAATAGCGGGATGGTAAAGGGCGAAAATTAGATTTACGCAGATAATGTCAAAAGTGGTCCCCTTTGCGACCTGGAAGACCACTTTACTCTATACTTTCCTATCGATTTCTATTTTTACAATATTTGGGGTAGTAAGTTTTTAAATGAACACATTGTATAAAGTGGTGGAAGAGCTGTATGTACTATCTTATCAACGTATATATTTTAAGTACATCCATTAGTAGTCCATTTATGTAAAATCTACCTTGTAATATAATAGTTTTATTATTGGTGTAGGGCAATACAATGTTAAAAATATTTGGATCTTAAGGATGAAATGGAATAATAGGGATGAGTTTTTGGAAATATTATAGATCTTGATCCATAATTCAATCTGAGCAATTTAAAATAAATCGAACTCTATACTTCGATAAGGATAACTGGGATTTGGAAATCCCATTCAAACTGATCGGAGTGCTAGAATTTTAATACAGAGCTTCAAGTGCATGTCCTTGTTATACAGCTTCGTCCATTAGCGCACAGAAGAGTTTTGGTAACCTTGCTGAAACTTTAAAAACAGCTAGTATAACACAGCTGGTTTAAAAATGAATTTTTCAATGCTAAACATAAAACTAAAACCCACTTTAATAATCCGACATTCTTTATCAAACGAGTTCCATTTCAGCAAAAACATCGCTTTGCATTCAGTATTTATTCCATACTTTTCAGTTTTCCCACTTTAGCGGGATAGAAAGGGCTTAACGCGAGGTGGGAGACAAAACTGTAACATGTATCCCTAAGGGCCGGATTCCGTGAATTTTTAACCGAAATGCATCCCGTTCGCGGTCTAAAATAAATTGAAACAAAACGGGACTTTTCCGCAATCCCGATGGAATTTATCGGGTCTCCGAGAAAAGCTGAAAAGTACGTCATGTAATTTGTTGTAACTCCATTTGAAAGACGCCCAATTAGTTTAGTTCTGGGTATGAAAGTTAGCTGGGTAAATCTCCTGGGAACTGGCGATTTTTTGCTTTTACCTACTTCACTTTAAATCTTTGATGTGGCAATAAGAACAAGGAAAACAAGAAGTCGATATTGCAGGAGTTTCTTTTAAGTCTTTACGAAGGTTATTCAATCTATCCAATATGAAAGCATTGTGCACAGAGTGAATCCAAATTCGAGTCTTATTATCGATGAAGAGATGATAGCAAAGTTGCATAAATAAGTAATCACTCTTACAAGTGATAACGTTTCTACTTTAACGTCGTCAACTTTCTTTTGGTCACCGTTGGTTATACTAAAGACGAGTTCTTGCACATGTTATGGGAAGTCAACGTATCTAGGGGAAAATTTATGAAAACCAATAATTCTCTGTCTCTCCCATGCATACTGTCTCCTTCGTAATGTTTTATTTATCTAACTCATTTCAAGTTTCTGGACAAAAAAAACAAAATTTGCAACTTCAATTCGAGTCACAGAAAGTAAAAATGTCTCAAATTCCAGGCCAAATTACAAATTCTATGTTTTTAATTCGCAAATTCAAAGGACAGATATTTCCAATATCTGACGGTATTAATATGTCGGTTCAAACTGTTATAAATTCCCGAATTTGACTCAGAATTTGAAATTTAATAATGTCACTTTGTGGTCGGAAAAGCTGAAAATGTCAAATATGCAATAGTTATTCTCTTCACAAGTGCAACAAGTGATGCTTTTCTGCACGTGATTGTCGTTGCACAAATGACACGAAGCAAAGTTCGGATAAGCAGTCCACAAGGGTTAGAAATTAATATAAAAGGTGTTTGGAAAAGTTGGTATAGAATTGAAGAAGGTAAAAGTAGAGCCAAAAATAGTAAAAAAGCTCTTATAAATATTGGTCCAACGGAACACCGTTACTGAGATATGACTCTCAAAAGGGGTCCAATCATTTGGATATTTTTTAAAATAACTTTCTTTCTAATTAAAATAATGGAATGAAAATTGTAGATAATAATCATACCATAAGAGTCTTTAACTATTATAAGTTTCATGAAAATCGATTATAAATAAGAGTAGTTTTCTAACTACCATTAACAAAAATTTCTCGATTTTTTTTAATTCTTTTGAATTATCAAGCAAATAATATTATTTTTTAATGAATTAGACTTTTTCGAAGAAAAAATTTCTCTACTTTTTTTCAAATTCTGCGTAGTATAGTCAGAAATAATTATTTTTTAAATAATATATGACCCAGAACAATAAGAATTTTTAACATTTTTACATAATAGGGAAGTTTTATGGTGGCAGTTTCATTATAGTGATTGTCATTTTCATAGTTTTAATAAATATTTCACAATTATATTCACAGTTAGTAAAAACCTGATAGTCCATAGTCGTAAAAAAATCGAATGTAATGCAAATTCAAGCACAAAGATCACAACTAAAAAAACTAAAGAAACATAAGAATTTAAATGATAGCACACGAAAATAACAATAACTACAGTGAAACTGTCACCGTAAAAGATGTCTACTATATGAAAATGTTAAAAAATATTTAGTGTTCTGAGCCATGCACTATTTAAAAAATAATTATTTCTGACTAAATTACCCAAAATTAGAAAAAAAACACAAACATTTTTTCTTCAAAAAAGTTTAATTTATTAAAAAATAATATTATTTGTTTGATAATTCAAAGGAATAAAAAAATTTGAAAAATTTCTGGCAAGGATAGAAACTACCCTTATTTATGAAACTTATGATAGTCAAAGACCCTTATGATATGATTATTACCTATAATTTTCAATTCATTATCTTGATCAGAAAGAAAGTTATTTTAACAAATATCCAAATGATAGGACCCCTTTGGAGAGCCATATCTCAATAAAGGTGCTTCGTCGAACCAATATTTATAGGAACTTTCTTTACTATTTTTGGCTGTACATTCGTCTCCTTAAGTTCTGTACCAACTTTTCCAAACCTCTTGTATTATACAACGAGCACGAAATACTATTCACTATGAATCTGACACTTGCACACGAGTACGTAAGCGAGTGCGGCAAGTTATAGTGGTAGCACTTAGTAGGAAATGAGGCGATACGGAAATCAAAGGTTTTGCGATATTATTTGTGAAAATATATGAACATATTGTGACCTAAATTGCTCTGTCTGATTAATAAATATCACAGGTAATCAAGGCTTAAAAGTAACTGTGAATATTACTTTACAAAGTGATATCTGCCAAATAGAACTTGATATTTATTCCCACTCTTTTACTAAAAAATTGACATTTTTGTATACAAAAGCGTGCCAGAAAGCGCCGTTTCTCTACGGTAAGTCCAAGCTGGGTCTTTACCAAACCTTTGGATTTTTACGGATTTATTTAACTTAAAATCCAAGTTGGCACGTGAGAATACGATTCACGCCTATTAACGAAACAGCATAATTTTCATGTCTCAGTCTTCTATACTTCCGGGACTGTAGTCGTCCATGCAGATAAGTACAGGGCCCTTGAGAGCGATACAGGATTGTGTTGGAACTGTAAAATCAAGGAAAGACAAAAATGGCATTATGTTTGGCAAACAGCTTTTGTCCTCAGGCCATAGATTGGAGAACTGAGGGCATATCTCACACTTTTATAACAATTGCTTTATGGAATTTTCCATTCCAGCTTAAATAACAGTTTTTGTAGTTACACAAAATCATAAATTTAATTGGAAGCAAGAAAGATCAATATGGTGAGGTTTACTTTCACGTTCCCACGTCTTATTAAAAACGATTAGCCTTTTTTGTTGGATTTTAATTTTAACGCTTTAACTGTCTGTTGCTCTAGTTCAATACATTTGCCTCAAAGGCTTGCGACTTTTCTATCGATCTCAAAGATATTTAGACCTTGGAATGTTCATTCGCTAATAGCTACAGACTAATTGTTATATGACCAGAAATAAAGATTTCATTTACTATCGTCAACTGTACTTCTCTAAACTATTTAAAAATGCAAGGAGAACAAGAAGATATGAAAAAATAATGGTGGGATGGTTATTTTATACAGGGTGTCAGTTTGAAATCTCCCCTATTATCTAGAAACGAGATAAATTTTTAAAAAATCGAGGAAACACGTCGATTTTGTTATCGAGAGGGAACAATTTTTATGTTCTTTCAATCCTCTACCCCCCAGAGCCACCCTCTCAAATATCTTAAATGATAAAGAGGATTAAGTGACATCATTTTAAAAGACTTTTCATTTTCTACATTTTGATACCTTATTTGTTACATTTCACTGTTGCGTTATCTAGTTAGGAGTCTTTGATCATTCTAAATTCATTTTTCCTGTTATTGTTTTGATAGCGTTGGAATTAAGACTTTTTTATTCAAACATATCTTACGATTAAGAAATTGTTGTAATAAAACAAGGAAAATGCGCAAAAAGAATTGCGGAAGTTTTTAATGCTTGAAATCCTAATTCAAATGCGAGTCACAGATACGTTTTGTACTTAATAAGAAAAAATTACTGAAACGGCTTCAATTGCGAACAAAAAAGAGCTATTCAACGTGTTTTAAATGAAGTTGCTCAAATAAATATTCTGAGAACCTTTGTTGCAAAACCCACTAATTCACTACATACCAACGCAGGTCAAGTAGGAATGCCACACGAAACTATACGAAAAGCACTGAAATTAAATAAATTTTGTCCCTGCAAAATGCAAATTCTACAGGAACTTTAACACGACTAATTTAATAGATGAATTGAGTTTTGTGAAACCATGACCAATTTAATTAACAACAACCAAATTTTAACAAACATTCATTTCAGTGATGAGTGCACCTTTTTTCTTAATGATCGGGTCAATGAGAGGACTGCCGATATTGGAGTGACGAAAATTTCCACGTTTTTAGAGAGGGTGCTATACAGTGGCTAGAAAAAAATTATATTTGGGCTGGTATTGTCGGAAATGCCGTTCGAGGACCTTGGTTTGTTTGGAAAAACTTAATTGGAGAGCTGTACTCAAACTTACTTGAAAAAGTGATTAATCCTATAATAACAACTCATTTGGAGAGATTACGTTGGTAGACACATTTTATAAGAAGACCAAATACATTTTTAGCAAGATGGAACTCTATCGCAATATTTTCGCCTAATGCGAAAATAGTTGGATGACCGATTTTCCGACAAATGAATCGGTAGAAGGGGACCAATAGAATGGCCTGCAAAGTCACCAGACTTAACTCCTTTAAATTATTTGTTATGAGGGCGTATAAAATCGGTTGTTTACAAAACCCAGCCTGATAAGATTGACGATTTGAAAAGAATTACATAGACAAACAAGACTATTCCAGAACCTGCTGCTTTCCAGAAGTGAAAATATCGGGGAAGAGTTTCAAAATAGGTCTGTTTGGAAAATAATGGAGAACATTTAGAACATCAAATAAACTAGAAATATTAAAAATAAGAATTTCAATTTTCAACGTATTTTTTTTAAACAGTAAACAGGAAAATTATTTGTTTTATAATTTAAAACGGTTATGCAAAAGCTTATTCAACCATATCTTATGATTAGGAAAACGATTTCCTACTCGTAAGATATGAGATATGGTTGAATAAAAAAATCTTAATTTCAGCGCTATCAAGACAATAATAAAAAAAAGGATTTAGAATAATCAAAGACGCCTCACTTGTTAACCCGAGAGTCAAATATAACAAACGAGGTACCAAAATTTAGAGAATAAAAAGCCCTTTAAAATGATGCATCACTTAACCACCTTTACCATTTAAGATATTTGAAAAAGTGGCTCTGTGGGATAGAGAGTTGCAAGAGGCGTGGTGAATTCTATATAAAAATTGTTCTCCCTCGAGAACAAAATTGACTTGTTCCGGCGATTTTAAAAAAATCTATCCGTTTCAGGATTATAAGGATGAGAAGTTTTCAAATTATTAGAAAATAAATAGCTATAATGCGTGGTTGAAAGATTACTTACTGGTTTAGATAACAATAATGTCTAAAGTGGTAAGCGTATTTATCCGCTCCACTCAGAAATATTTAGACCTTCTAATATTTCATAACAGCTAGCTAAAATAGAATTATCAGAATTAAAATATATGAATAGAAGTAAAGCTATTTGTTGTTTCTATACTTCTCTATTAAACTAAATTAGGAGGAGGAAAACCGTAAGTCGTGAGATGATGGTCGGAACAGGCTGTAATAAAGAAAATAATCTAGGTTGTTCGTTTAAACATCAAAAGTTTTTGAAGTGGTTGTATTTATACGAGATATATCAAAGGTATTTAGACCTTAATAGCTAAAGACCAATTAAATGAAGACACTTCATGATATTTGTGCGATCATTGTACTTCTATATACTAAGTTATAAGGATAATAGGAAAGTGCAAAGAATATAATAATAAATAACAATAATATATAAACAAATAATAATAAATAATAGTCTTAATTTGGTTATTTTAAGGAACAAATCAGTCATAATAGTAGGACCCATTATTATATGAAAAAAATTAATAGAATTTCGATATTTGTTATTTGAAAACGGAAAAGTATGAATGAACAATGATTAGTAATGGGTTATTTTTAGGAAAAAAAGGTCAGAATGGTTTAAAGATTCTTTTTTCTCTCTACTGTCTTGAAAGAAGATTTGAAAAAAAGAAGAAAAATTATGGAAAGTTTGAAACTTCCACAATAATTTTATTTCTATTAAACGCATCTGAGCCAACTCCCTTTTAAATTGTTGATTTTCCTCATTTGTTTCATTGTGCGTTGTTGCGTATTTTCTAAACACTGCATGAGTTTATTTTCTATTTTGTGCGAAAAATTCGTAACAAAATATGAAAATGAACAAATGCAGTTTTTAAAGAAAACGCTCATGAATATAAAATTTTCTGGCTAATGTGAAGCATTATTCAGTGCACTATTTCCCGAATTAAAAAAAAATTAGTCTCATACATACTGCTAAAACAAGTTCGACAATTTTTTATTTTCCTTTCCCCTTGAATATTTTTATATTTAATTCTAGAAACCATCTCGAAGCATCTTTAAATAATACAATCATAATTTAATGTTTGCTTGAAATTGATAAATTGTATTGATACCTGCCGAGTAGTTATCGATAGCTAGCGGGCAATTATCGGTACCTGCCGAGTAATTACCGCTGTTATTCGCCAGTAATTGATGAACTTAACTATGAGAATCAGTATTGCGTTGTTGAAACATCCAATTTGAGAGATGAATGAAATTCTCAGGAGAATTCTTTACACAGGATGTTAAAAAAAGAGTGTAAATATTTAATAGGGTAATAGTATAGACCAAAATAAACAAAAAGGTCTTGACAAGCATAAGCCCGCAAAATAACGATTCCGAAGGTATGGAAGATTTTTTTAAAAACATTAATTTACAATTATTTATTACTTATTTACTATGTACAAACAAACAAAAGAAGCTTCTAGCAAAAACAAAATAAAGTTACACAAGATATTCGAAGTCCTCGCTCTCCATTTCCAAACAGGCGCTACAACTTTGAAGAATATTCGAACTCTTAACTACTATAACTATTCGATATTCTAAAACCTCCTTATTAACTCGGATTTGTTGACATGTTTGATTAATTCTGTGCTGTAGTTCCTCGAGGCTATTCACGGGAGGACTACAGACTAATGTTTTCAAATATTCCCAGAAAAATAAATCTAGAGGGTTTAAATCAGGCGACCTTGAAGGTCATAATACAGGTCAGCCCCTTCCTATCTATCTATATAGAAAAAATTGATGTAAATGCTCTGTAACGGTAATCGAAAAATGAGCTGGAACCCCATCATGCTGGAGTGACATTTGTTACCTTTGGTCTAAAAGAATGTCGTCCAAAAAATCACCCATTTTGTTCTGCAGAAAGTTTAGGTAAGCAGCAGGTATTAATCGATTTGGTGAAACAACAAGACCTAGAAATCTGTCGCTTACAATAGCCATTCAAATGTTTAATGAAAAACATGTCTGTTGTCCAGGCTCTATTAGACTGCGGAAGTATTCGTCGGTTCAAACATACGTATTGTGAAAATTAACAATGTCATTTTGTGTGAATCCGACCTGATTAGTAAAAAAAATATTGGAAACAAAACAGTGATTATCAGCATCATTCCGTAAAAACCAGCAGCAAAAAACCAAACGTGCTTGATTATCAAATGAATTTAAAACTTGTACTCGTTGTACATGGTACGAATAGAGCAACTGCTCATGGGGCATTCTCCAAGCAAGAGAAACATTAATTCCTATTATGGCTAATATTCTTCGGATACTCGTCCCGAAATATAATCTATCCTTACTAGAATTTCTTCTTCTGCTCTAGGATTAGATCCCGGCCTTGATCTTGCGGATAAATAACACTCAGTGAACCGATATAACGCAATCTTTGGTGAATTCTTCCAAACCTATGATGTGAAGAAATCTGACGATTTGGATAAGCTTCAGCATAAAGACTTCGCGCTTCGCTGGCAATGCCATAGCATGACCATACATAAAATGGATGTTGGTTAATTTTGTGTTAGAATAAATAGCCATAACAACCGAAAACTTATGCACCGACACCAATCACCGACAAATAGAAGTTTATATTATGATAAGAAAATTCAAGTATTTGCAAAATAAAAAAAGGAGGTAAAAAAAGATTAACATTTGTTGGTTTGTGCATAATAAATAAGTAATAATTAATTGCAAATAAATGTTTAAGGAAACCTTTCATACCTCCGAAACCGTTGCATTGCAGGCCCATATTTCCTAAAACTTTTTTGCTTATTTTGGTCCATTCTATTACCTCTTTAAATATTTTACATTCTTTTTTTAACACTCTGTATTATTTCACGTTGTTAAACAATGCCTATAGTTTATTATATTACGAAAATGTAAGCAGCATGTTACAAGAGAGACAAAAATTTGCAAACGAGCTGCAGACGAGGTCACTAATTTCGGCGAGTGAAGTAACATGTATTTACTTTCGAGTTGTGTACAATGTTTTCTCCGCTACTCATTGCTGTTTCGCCATGAACTTACTAAAATTTTCGATCTCCAGAGATTACATTTGTTTCGTTGATTCTGAAATCTTGAAACAAGCCACGTGATTGTCATGAGAATTCAAAGATATCAATGCGGACGAGCCGCTGGCAGTGGGTGAAAATATGAAATAACAATATCAAGCTTCATTACGTAGCATTTACCTATAATTGCTAATTGTCTACCCTGGGTCAAATAGTACAAAAACAAATAGGATGCTTAGAACTTTTGACAAAAATTTTGATTTGGCGAAAAGAAAATGTTTAATTCTAATTCACAACACCTCTGAAAACTAAAACGAATTATCTCCTGAAATTCTTCTACCAAACACAGCAACGGCCTGGCCATTTTGCTCTTTGCATTCCTCTGAGAAATTCGAGCCCGCACAATGGATTTTTTGTAGCAACTTTAAGGCTTAAAGTTCGTTCAACCGTAAAATTTAGCAAAAGTTACATGGCGTAAATGTTTTTGACAGCCTTTTCTCATTTGCCACCACTTCCCGATATGTCTCGAAAACTTCCTGGGACCGGAGCAACAATAAAGGCAAAGTTACTTGTTCGAGTGGTGTGGGATCCCGTGGGTTTATTCCTTACATACGACCTCTAACTTTCCTTCAAGTTTTTACTCATTAAGTGGCTCTCGAGTAAGCGTTGTTTCAGATTTTACGCAAATAGAATAAATTGTTAACTGCTGAGTTCAATATTACATTTTGGGCCATGAATGGGAGCGACGTCTGGTAGAGATAAAGTTTATTAATGGTTAAAGTTATGTGGTAGAATTAGGAAGAATTAAAGAACATTTGACAAGGGGAAATGTTTGCACGAAGATGTTGCTTAAGAGCAAAATGGTACTACAACATTATGAAATGTTTCGACAATCATTTGTACCTACAGTGGTGGACAAAATTAGAGCGACGGAAATATTTACTTAAAAACCAATACATATCTATGTTTAATAAATTTATTGTCTATAAAAGGGTTTAAGCATGCAGAACAAACAGTTTCCTTCGTGTCAGTTGTATTTTTATTCATCGCAAAAAAGGTAAATATTTTTTTCTAAAATAACACTTAGAAATACCTGGGAACAAAAATTAAAGCGATCTCTTTAGTATCGCTTACATTAAGATTTCACTGACCTAGTTGAGTTTATTTAAGTGTTTTAAAATGCCTCGTGGACTTCGGTATTCGATTGATTTAAAACAGAAAATAATTACACAAGTTATGATTAGTGAACAATTTAATGTATCCAAGCAAGTGATTTCTAAAATTATTAAAGCTTATAAAATTCGCGGTAAAGTGGTAAATTTAAAACGTGGAGGTCGATCTAGAAAAACCAGTAAAAAACTTGATAGACGCATTAAGCGACTAAGTCAAAGAGGTCCAGGGAAGTCAGCTGTGGGTGTTCTAATAAATTTAGAGGATGTAGGATGTAGAGTATCTTCCAAGATAGTTCAGCGTCGATTAATCGAAGTTGGTCTACCAGGCAGGAGATCGGTGAAAAAACCCCTTTTGTCGCAAAGAAGTAGGGATGCAAGAATGTTGTTCGCAACACGTCATGTGAATTGGACTATTAATGATTGGAAACGTGTCCTCTTTAGTGATGAATCTAAATTTAATATAGATGGAAGTGATGGTGGGAAGTACACACACAGGCCGAAGAGCAAAAGGCTGCATCTGAAATATGTTTCGACCGCTGTTAAGCACGGAGGAGATGACATTATGATTTGGGGCTGCTTTTCATTTTATGGGATAAGACTAATTAATAATATTGAAGCGATTATACATAGATATGTATAATATAACATCTTTGACACAGTTACGCTACCGTATGCTGAATAAGACATGCCCTTAAAGTTTATTTTTCAATACGATCCAAACACACAGCAAAAATAGTGAAGCAATGGTTTGCTGATAAAAAAAATAGAAGTTTTAAAATGGCCACCACAATCGCCGGATCTAAATTCAGTAGAAAATATTTGGGACATTTTGGAAAGGTAAATAACAACAAAAAAATATTACAAACAAAGCTCAGGAAATTGAAAATATTTGGAGAAATGTCAGCCAAGATACTATAAACAATTTAATTAGCTTAATGTCGGCGACATGTAGGGCGGTTATTGAAAATATGGGTAACTGGTCTAGGTTAAGGAAATATTAAGAAGCTAAACTAATTTTATTAAAATATTATGTATAATTTCAAAGTGTTTTTCTAAGTCGCTCTAATTTTGTCCATTTAATTTATATTATTTTCTAAAAGATACTTTTTTTTTAATGTAAAATATTTTCTAGTAAAACTAGCGAATAAAATTAAACTTTTTTCATTTTCTATCATATACTTGTGTTATATATTTATAATAAATAATAGCATTTTATATTTTCGAAAATATATTTAATCGCTCTAAGTTTGTCCACTAATGTATATCAGACAGGGAGAGTGTTAATACCAAAATTATCCAGACGAGGCATATTCCAGTTAAAATATAAATCTATACGGGAACAATAAGAAGAAAGATGGAAAGAGACATTGTTTTTCAGTCGAAGGTGAATATATTGAGTGAAATCCAGCCAGCACTTAATTACAACTTGAAACCCTAAAACACCAAAGACATTAAGCACTAAATCACAATATCAATATTAAATGACCTGGAAAGCTATAATATAATATCTAAATATAGGACTGGGCAAAAGTCCGGAATAAAATTAATATCTTTTCAACGGGTAACTTAAAAAAAAGCCGCTGAAACACGTTAATTGATGTTGAGTTGTACGTATTTTTTGGCAATAAAAAGAAATATTTTCTTTCAACCCCTTAGCTGCAGCCCTATCCAACTTTTTTTTAATGGAAATAATTATATGTTGTGTGTGGGCTAGTTGAAAAGCTTGCGAAAAATGGAATTTTATCATATCCTTTTTTTCTTTTAGTTATGCGATTATTAGGAAATAAAGAAAGGTCTTTAAAAAAAAATGACAAACACCTTTTTAGTACTATCTACAGGTAATTTAACGTAGCACATACTGAAAATGTCCACCACTCTCTACTTGGCATGAGCCCAGACGATGGTAAAATCCGTCGATAAAATTCCGAATGACCTCAACTAATATGTTATATAACTTCATTCTAATTTTGGGTTTTAAGTCTTCAATATGAGCCAGCTTTTGGCTTTTAGGTCTTCAATATGACCATTTTGATAAACCTTATCTTTCAGATATACCCAAAGAAAGTAATCTAATGGCGTTAAGTCTGGGGATCTAGGTGACCATTCAATTGCGCCACGTCGTCCAATCCAGTAACTCGCAAATATTTCATCAAGATATCCTTTAACGCTAGCACCATAATGTAAGGGAGCATCATTCTTTGAAACCAAGTTTTTTCAGTGGGTGTATCTGAATCTGCTTTGTTGAGAAACATAATAGCTAGAATTCAAAACTTAAAAAGTCTAAGTACCGTTCAGCTATAAAGTTTTTTTCAAAAAAGAATGGCCTTAGAATTATGTTATTAATGATACGTGCCGATACATTTACTTTCTGAGAGCGCTGCGTATCAACTTCCCATATCCAGTGGGTATTTTTCTGACTCCAGAAACGATACATAAGTAAGTTCACAAGCATAAGCTTGTGAACCACTACACTTAAATAAAAAGTAGCTTCGTCCGAAAAGAGTATGCTCAGTAGAAACCCATTATTTTCGTAACACTGTCTCATCATTTCCACACAAAATTGCAAACGTCTGTCTCAGTTATCTTCTAAAACTTCATGGGCAAGATATATCTTATATGGTTGATATTTTTCTGTCGTCAAAAACCTCCTAATCGTACGTCCAGAGGCAGCATGGTTTTGAGCCAATGAAACCACTGACACATGTAGATTTACTTGCAGAGATAAGGCGATATCCAATTTTTAATCGTCATTTAAAACACGTGACCTCTGAAGAAGTCCTTCACTGTACCATGTTTCTCAAATTTGTGAAATATTTTACTAACAGTAGCCTGAAAAAATGTGTTGTTCCGGATATTTTGCATTAAATAACGCACACACTTCACTTTAACTTCGACTTCTATCCCCACATCCTAACAAAATCAAGATTTCGGTCCGCTGCCCTTCTGACAATACCGTTTTTGTTTAGCAAGTTCAAAGAGAACACTTTAAGAATCCATAAATTAATAAACTGAACGTTTTAAGTCAATTTTACATAAAAATTCTACAATTTTAAAATGTAATTAAAAAAATTATTGTTTATCGAGGCAATAAACTTGGCGCAAAAAATGCAGCAATTTTTTCGCCTTTTGAAGTACATTTTGATATGCTGAGTACCACTTCGTTTGTTTATTTACTTTTTCAGTGTAAAATAAAGAATCATTCAGAATTAAAGACAGCATATCGTTTTTTATTGGGGTTTATCATCGCCTGGGAACGTGCCAAGTAGAGAGTGGAGGACTTTTTCAGCATCTGCTACGCTAAATAACCTGTAGATAAGACTAAGAAGATATTCGTAATTTTTGTGTTTTTAAAAGAATTTTTTTATTTCGTAATAATCATATAATTAAAAGAAAAAAAGGGTGTGTTAAGATTTCATTTTTCACGAATTTTTCATCGAGTCCACACACGACATATGTTTTCATAAAAGAAAAAGTTAAATAGGGTTGTAGCTAAGAAGTTTCATTTTATTGCCAAAAAATACCTACAACTCAAAATCAATTAACATGTTTCAACGTTTTTGTTTTAAGTCACTCGTTGAAAAGATATTAATTTTATTCCGGACTTTCGCTCAGTCCTGTATTTAGTTTGTAGGAACCATGTCTGAACTCACCTAAGCACAACTTCGAATATTTTGATTAAATGCACGATATTCCATATTAACCACGTACCTCTTATTGCATCACCCCGAAGACCCATTTCGAACGTGTTAGCTCTCATCAGTTCGATACATGTCCAATCGCTCACCCATAAACAGAAAGTTGCCAAAAACCGTATTGAAAGTGTTGGAATTAGGTGCAGCTGCTACCGTCCGCTTGCTGAAGCTCACGGAGTGCAATCAACATTAAATTACAACTGCATACAGGTCGCTGCTGCAACTTTTCTTTCAATTCAAAATACAATACCTACTGTTTTCTGCAACTTTCTGCTTGCGTGTGTTCGACTGAAATTGAACCAAATTGATGAGAGCTAATAAGCTAGAAACTGGTTGTCGAGGCACCTCAGCTGGTCGCACACAAACGTGAAGCGGGCATATGTCGCAATGCTTTTAACTATGATCATTTGCGTATTTTTTCCATGAACGTAAACTGTCTTTTGTACTTAAACTGAGCTAAGCTGGAAAATCGACATTGAGTGAATTTTACCTTGAGATTCTCCTAAATTGTGTGACCTCAACAAGGCTTAGAGACTATAGAGACTGTAAAGAAGGTTTTATTTTGGATGTCATCTGTTAAAGAGCTAGTCCCCTGCTTCTTTGAAATATAGAGGGCTTGAACGATGGTAAGAGCTTTTTCTCTTTCTTGATAACGGAAAGCACTTGGGAGTGACTAAAAATCATACAGTCGCTTAAAGAAGGTCAAAAGATGCCAAGTTAGGACCTGAAGAGAAGTTTAAAGAGATACTGAAAATGCAGTTGCTCTTTTCTCTTCTTTATTATATATTCCGACAAATTCTGGACCAAAGCGATTTGGGTTAAATCGTCGTATATCGACGAATAGGGGCAACTAAGAAGTCTGTAATACTTCACCGTATAATCGAGAACCTCCATTAAATACAAGCGGCAAATTTAGTGTATAATTGTAGTGTATTTCCATACTATTTTATTAACATTCGAAAGATAGAAATAATAATAGAAAACATTTTTGAACTAGTTTTTTCGATACAAAAGGTTCTATTTTTAGTCGCTTATTCATCTCAAGCAGTATGTTAAATGGAAGATAACTAAAAATGTCTCTTTTTACTAAAAATAAAATAATTACGTTAACACCAAGTGAAGACCAATTTAACATCATGTGAATCATAAAACGTCGGATTATTCAAAAATGAATGACATCCAAATAATATGAAGTTATAACTTTTTACCAAACTTCCATATAACTATATCACAATTTCCTATCCAATACGAAACTAATCACCTCACCTTAACAGTATTATTCCCAAAACTGTATTGGTGATATACAGCGCTTGTAAAAAGTGTTGCAACACGTTTATAACGTTCATAAACCTGATATTTAAAAAAATGCTTAAACACGTATAATTTTATTTTAAAAACACACTTAATGAAACATTCTCGATGTTTAAATTTTTCACCCCTATTCAACTACCCCTACTAAATTTTTTTTCAAATAAAAAGATACCTATTCCAGTATACCAAATGAAAGGTAATTCAATAAGGGTTATAGCGGTATACTTAGAACTAGAACTGGATCTCCAGTTTTCTTTAAAAAAGTAGAACAAAATTCATATCCTAAAAATATTAAAAGTTTTAACCTTTGCTTCTTAGATAAACAAACCATCCTTGTTTCATTTTAAAAGAAACTGAAAAAATGACAATACGACGTAGAAATTACAAATCGTCTTTGATGTAAAAAATTCTTTAGATACAAAATACATATTTTAGTTTTCATAAAATTCATTAGTAATTGAATTCAGTTGTTAGGCATCTACCACAGTTAGAATATCAAAAAATGGATCGTTCATCTACGAAGCAAAAAATTGAAATTCAAATCTTTTTGGGGTATGGAAATCGCAAAAAACCTTATGAGAAGGTCTGTCTCATATTTAATAAGAAATATCCAAACCGTCCTATTGATAGAAGTGTAATTTCTCGGGTTAATAAAAAATTTCAACAAACTGAAAGTGTGAAAGCTGTTCCAAAATGTGCAATACCTCGAACAGCAACTGGTGGCGATAAAGCACTAGACATTCTTTTATCTATCGATAAAAACTCTACGGTCTACCAGCAAACTTGCCAAAAAATTTAATGTATCTGCAAAATCAGTAAACAATCTGTTAAAATGAGAAAAATTTCATCCATGCAAAATTTCCCTTACCCAACAGTTGACGCCTGAAAATTTTGATCGCAGGATGGAATTTTGTGAATTGATGCAAGAAAAAAACATTCAGGATAATAGGTTTTTTTCTGGAATTTTATTGTCGTATGAAGCAACTTTTTCCTTAAATAGATCTATTAATCGACGTAATTGTCGCTATAGACTCTGCATACATAACTTCCGCAAAAACTCAATGTATGGATGGGTGTAATTAACCAATAATTCATCGATCTATTTTTTATAGAATGGAATTTAAACAACGCAGTATTCCCGTATTTATTGCAAGACGAGTTCCATCAATCGCCGCTATTTTTCCTGGAGAAAATGGAGAACAAATGGCCAATAATATTTGGTTCTAACAAGATAGTGCACCACACCACATTATGCTATGGCTGTGAGAGAGTATCTTGATGAAATTTTCCATTGAAGATGAGTCGGTAGAAGAGATAAAACACAGTGGCCGCCAGGATCTCCAGATCTTACACCCCTCAATTTTTTTTGGGGATTGCTTAAAATGTTCCGTTTATAAAAATAGACCACAAAATTTAGATAATTTCTGTCTTAGACTTCAAACAGAATTAGAATTAATAACGGAAGCAACACTGGATAATTGCGTAAAAGAATTCGAGGAACGACTGAGCCGCCAAATTATTACTGAAGCCTAATTTGAGCATTTAATGTAGGAATTTTAATTTTGTTTGATGTAATAGTGAGTTACTTTATTTTGTATCTAATAATTTTATTTTTAAAGAAACTGTAGATCTAATTTTAGTTTTGATTATACCGTTGTATTCGTTATTAAATTATCTTTTATTTGATATACTACAATGAGTACCTTTTCATTTGAAAAAAAAAGTTAGTAGGGGCAGATGAATAGAGATAAAAAATTTTTAACATCTAAAATAATGCAATAAAAACCTTTTTTTAAAATAAAATTATATAATACGTGTTTAAACATTTTTAAAAACTATCGGTTTTATGAAAGTTACAAACGTTTTGCAATAATTTTTACAAGCGTTGTATTATGATACATACAAATACAGGGTGTTTCTTAAGTATTCTAAAATATTTCAGGGGGTAATTGCCCAGTTCAAAACATAAAAAAAGTTCATATCATTATAGATCCACAAACGTTTCGTCCCCAAGATACAGGATGTTAAAACTTAATACAGTAGACACTCGATACCGTGAACAAAATAAAACAACGCACGTTCACGTTAGCGATTTATTTATGTAATCGGGGGTTAATCTAAATAGAGTGGAAAACAGATTATTGGGTGACAAAAAAGTTTGAAATTTTAGTTTGCTTCTTAGGCTTTGTAATTTTTTGCACAAGGGCTGTTTCTCTTAGTCTTTTTAAAACTATGAGGTCTGTGAAGTCCACACCACTATATTCTGCCCACTGGATTGCAATATTTAATGCAGTTATAGCGCTGCCCAGTGACACTTTACTTGACATTTCTTGAAAATTCTCAACTACATGAACTTCACATTCTTCTTGGTCGTTTTCACATTCTTTGTCAGCATCATTCCATTCCAATACATCAGTTTCCTTGAATGTGGCCTACAAATATACATAAATTACATATGTAATAACAGATTTAAATTGTAAAGATAAATCCCTTACTTGTGGTGCTAGTGTATTTAGAAGATCACAGGATTTGGAGATTAAGCCTGCCTTATCATCGTCCCAACGAGTTTTAAAACAGAAAGAGGTAATTCATCATCGTCATCCTCGGACATTTCAGTGTTCTCTAAAATATTTCTCCAACATTTTGCAATAATTTGTGAATCGAGTCGATTCCATGCAGCCGTTAAGTTGACAACAGCTTCCTTAATAGTCAAGTTTTTTAATGTATCAGTTATGTTTGAATTACTTGCTATAACATCGGCAAGAAGGCTATTCCTGTAATATAATTTTGTAAGCCTGATAACATTTTGATCCATAGGTTGAATAAGCGGCGTAACGTTAGGTGGAAGAAACATTGTTACTATCTGTCCATCTTCGCTCTTTAATTCTTCTTCGTTTGAATGAGATGGCTTGTTATCTAGCAGAAGTAAGGCTTTTATCGGGAGCCCTTTATTTGACAAAAAACGTGTAACCTGTAAAGGAATACGTAAATTTATGCTACGATTTCAAGAAAAATACACAACAAAATTTACCTGAGGTACAAAGGAATGATGGAACCATTTTTTAAAAATCCACACAGCAGTCATCCACGTTGTCTTGGAGTGTTCATAATCAAGATGACCTTGGATTGGCAGCCTTACCGATAACTAATGGTTTTACTTTATGTCTTCCAGTAGCATTTGTGCAAACTAGTAATGTTATTCGTTGTTTTTCAGTCTTTCAATGTTTTGTCCGGTAGAAGTTTTCAGTATAAGCCCGTTTCGTCAGCATTATAAAGTTGATCTAATGTAATTCCAAGTTTCTGCATTTTATTTTTTAACTGCTTTTTGAAAGGGTCAATGAGTTTAGGTTGGGAAGAAAGTTTTTCCCCGGAAATTTTTAAAAACCGAATTCCAAATCTTTTTTTAAACCTCTGTAGCCATCCCTCACTAACCGTAAATTCCTTATCAGTTTCCTTTATTTACAACAACAACAAAATTTTTATTTCGTTGATTTAGAAACCATTTGTATAGCTGTTTTTCCATTTGTGGTAATCCAGACACTTTAAATGTTTTTCTTTTACTTGATCCAACATATGTATCTGTTATTACTCTTAAAATGGTTTCTTTTCTTTGCTTTATTTTGCAAATCGTAGATTTAGCTATATTGTATTTTCTGGATAAATTTGAAACACTTGCACCTTTACTTAGCTCCTGAATTACAAGAAATTTTTCATGGAGAGTTAAACACTTTGGTTTTTTCAGCGACATTACATATAACAACACGTATTCACTAAACCTTTCGACAACTGCTCAAAAGCAACAGGCAAATGTTGCAATGCAAAAAATGAAACTACAAAGTAAAACTGGGGAAATACCGGACACGACCCGGGGTCGGGCAACCCCGTATTGAGCACGACTGCCAGGGAATCCCCAGAAGTAGTTCCCCGGTAACGGAAATCATTTGTTCACGTTATACGGTGGTTAATGTGATAGAAAGATGATTCACGTTATCCGAAGGTTTACGTTATCCGACGTTCACAGTATCGAGTGTTTACTGTATTTGTTTTTCGTACTATACATATATCGGTTTGGAAAAAAAAGAATCAATAATATTGCTGCATTAGTAAAAAAATGCAACATTATAAGAAGGAAAGAATATGATATAATAAAATAATTGACTTATACTAAAGAAATTGCTGAAAATGACTTCCATTAGCCATTATACATGTTTCAGCTCGTCGCCTAAGAGATTCCTGCACTTATCCAAGGATACCGGGGTTATCACAGATGTTAAGGTTTCTTCAATAAACGATTCCATGAAAACAACAATTTGGTTTACGAAAGTGGATTGTATTAATTTTCATTTATTTAAATAATGACAAAATGTTGGTCTAAGTATGAAGCGGGAGTTTGCTTAGCTGGGCAGATTACAAACTATGTTTACAATCACATGTCTAGAGCGGGCACTGGTCAAGGAGGACAAAACTACTACGCTCATCCCTTAAGTACTAAATCTGAGGAGCTCCAATCAGGGGCGCACCACTACCAGGAGCTCTTACGGGTTATGGCCGTGCCTGATATAAATCGTAGCCATCGGGTGAATACCTATACAAGTCGCTTTTATTGAAGTATTTCAGACCCGCCGAATTGCAGATCGCGGCAATGGGCCAATTTAGAAAGTTTCTTTTGACAAGTAGCGTATTTCCCAGCCATAAAGAGCCCTTCGATATCGCCTGATGGGTACGGTTGTCTGGCACCCAGATGGAATCCACTAAATAAGTATCGATATACATGAGGGTAACTTAAGGGATGAAAGTACAAATAAATTAACTAAGCAAACTACACCAAAAACAATAACCTAAAGTCCTTAACAACGGATATTATTGAAAGCTTGTAATATCCGATTCCGTAGCTCATTTTCGGTGGTAATTGGAGTAATGTATGCTAACTGCTTCAGGTATCCCCAAAAATAGAAACCTAAAGGATTTAAGTCCGGTGATCGCGGTGGCCAAAGCAAAGGACATCCTCGTCCAACCCAGCGATTTAGAAATATATTGTCCAGGTACTCTCGAATCTGTAAGACAAAATGAGGAGGCGCTCCATCATGCATAAACCAGAAACAGAGCCTTGTTTCCAATGACACATCTTCAAGAAGTTCAGGTAAGATCTTGGTTCTCTCTCTGGATTTGGATCTAGATTCAAGAAGACCTTGGAGACGAAGCGTTTGCAGACCTATGATCATATGAACTTTTTTTATGTTCTGAACTGGGTAATTCCCTCGTGAAATATTTTAGAATACTTAGGAAACACCCTGTACATCACCCGTGCAGGTATCTATTAGCAGGCAGCAAAACGTAAGCTTTTTGATTAGAGCTATTACTATTAGCAGTATCAGTAAGCACGGAATAACCGCTTCAAGACGATTATATCAAGAAATTAACCAAAAATACGCTCCTTTCGAGACCGCCACGAACCTTTTCTTTACGAGGAAATTGTAAATAACAGATTTTTAGCAGCCGAGATTGTAGGGAAATTCACGAATTATTGTTATTTCCACTCAAAGGTGAGAAGCGCCAAAGAGAAACCAGAGCAATTTATACGTATCACGCACTTTGTTTTCCCTTATGGCTTTTTTATGTTTGAAAATAATAATTTTTTTCCCAGGATTCAAGCAGAAAACGTTACGTTTCGCATTAAACAAGAAAAATAATACCAGAACCTACGTCCTTTATTCATTTCCAGCGCGTCGCCTTAAATCTTTATTATCCTCGGGGGATTTTGCTTTATTGCATGTCGGCTTGGACTTGGAGAGTCTAGAGCGCTGATTTTTTCCAACCTAAGGGCCAAACTGGATTTTCAGTAGTAAAAGAAAAAAATATGAGGTTGTGCAATTTGATAGATTTTGCTGAAGTGCGAAAGTTATTTTCCAACGTAAGCAGTTTTGAAAACATTTTAGCATTTACCAGCACCCCGCTTATCAACACAGGAAAGGCCGAAGGGCCGATAAAACAATAAAGGTGAAGTTTGTTTGTTAAAGTTTGTTTGTCCGGGATCCTTGGGGCTCATCGAACCCTACTAGGTCTTTCCAACTTTTTGATTACCAAGTGGCTTTCATCTCGTGTTTACCGTTAGACGTAAATTGGAAACTCACGTTTTCTAAGTCGTTTTGAGATTAGCTTGAGTGGAGGCTTTAATGCACGCCTAAATCGTAGGAAGGGAATTTTCGGGAATAAGTGTCGGTTTCAATAATGGGAGCAATAAGAAGCCTAATTTAATAATGGCAAGTTATTACACCTTACTAATGATCGATAAACCTAACTAAGGCGAATTCTAAAAGGTTCTGGTCACGAACGTGGAATGGTGTGCGGAGAAAGTTTTGCCGCATTCTCATTCAAAAAGGTGCAGTTCGGACTTGAACAATATAATAGAAGTCACTGCCGCTTGTTATTTAAAATATATTTCGCTTAATAGACATATTTAGTAGAAAAATGGAAGAAGTGGATAATAACCTAGTGCTTAACAAGTTAGAGTAAGATGAATTGATACCCGGAGCGCTATTAGTACACTAGTTCAAGGTACTGACAACTTTACCTCAAAGATTATTTTCACGGAACCCACAAAACTGACTAATACCGTGATTTTATTTCATCGTTCCCATGAATATTATCCTCTTAATTGTCAAGGCTTTGGTCTGTTGACCTTTAGAAAGTCGTGCCAACTGGTACCTTCCAAGGAAGCGGTCGTACCAGAGATCGTTAATCCTCGTTAGGCTTGGTTTCTGAAACTCCTTGTAGATTTGTCAGCAAGATAATTTCCATCGAAACGATAAAATTAGAACACCGCATTAATCAATTTTTCCACTTCCATGGAAATTATCTCGGAAACAGTCTTACCAGGTATTTGCAAAATCGTAACTGAAATCAAATGAAAAAAAATGCCCAAAACTACGCTCTCATTTCGTTCAAGTTCGATCTATTCGATCAAACTCCTGGCAACTTTATCAAAGGAAATACTATCCTTGGAAACTTTAAGTAAAGGTGTAGAGTATTGGGCAGTATCGTGGTTTCCATGAAAATTATCACCCAGGCAAAGTTGCCAGTGCATTGATCAAGGGACCCTTACAGTGGCATATCACACATTTGCTAACTTTTAATTCATGTATAATATTTGAACATTGAATAAATGGAAAAAAAACAAAAACCCTTTTGTTTACTTTTCTCAGACTCAACAGTCTTCGTGTCTCGTCGAATAAGTAGTGTTATTTCCTTCTTGGATATCCAATTTCAATCACTCCGTACAGGCAAAAACTGAAAAACCAAAACATTAACAAGATTTTCCTTTCAGAAACAAGAACATCATGGCACCTAATATCTCTTGACATCCGATCGTATATCTGTTTCGTAGGGAAATATCAAACTGGAACGCTTTGATCCTTTCTTATCCTTTTACCGATAAAAAGGATTTTAATGGAACGTCAACAGCTGTATTTATGGATGGTTCTGACCCGTATCATAACTGTGGCAAAATATAGTTCAAATTCAATTGGATTTGGATCAGAGTAGAGGTAGTTCCCATGTTTTTAAAAAAATTTCGTTACGTCATAGAGGGATATTAAAAAATAATAAATGAGACCTGAGTCAGATGAATATGAGTCCCCTAGGCCGACTTGTGAGTAGTCTAACGTTAGGTCGAATGGCTAACTCGGCTCCCGTAAACTAGGCCCTCGTAAATTTTGACATTAATAAAAAATGCATTCCAGCTACCACAGTAATCTGACAAACAAATTCCTTGTGTGTATAGGGTATCTCATTAACAATTTACCCCCTTTCTCGTTTCTTTATTATTAACATTAGAAAAAAGTTCATATGGGTACCCCCCCTTCATTTTAGAACATAAAAATAGCCCCGTTGCTTTCCCCGCATGATTCGTCTTTCCACACGTGAATAAACTTACTTATTTTAAATAGAAGCCCCCGATTTTTTAGCATTTTTGTATTTTCCGTTAAATTTTAAGGTAGTTATACAGGATGTCCTGAAATTAAGTAGCAGTAATTTAAGGACCAATTCTATGACCAAAAATATTAAGAAAATTCCTATAAACATAGGGCGGCAAATGGACCCTAAGGGCGGTACAGCCCTTTCAAGGGCCGCTCCTGAAGATGCTTTTTTCCCAATATTATCGAAACGATTTGAGATACAGTAACAAAATTTTGTACGTTTATTACCAAACAATTTACGCTGAATCCAAAAATCTAAACGAAATTTAAAACAAAATTTAAAACAAAATTTTCGGGTAGATTTAGGGTATTTTTGGCCCCAACTTTTTTGCTTGTAATTGTTTTTACGTTTCGAGTACAGCAGTTGAAAATGTGGACTTTTTTGCATGAAAAAGATACTCTTAATTGGCGTCGATGTCCATTTTATTCGAAAATGGTACATTTTATCGACGCCAATTAAGAATACCTTTTTCATGTAAAAAAGTCCATATTTTCAACTGCTGTAGTCAAATTTTAAAAACAATTGCAAACAAAAAAGGTGGGGCCAATAATATCCTAATCTGACCTTGTACAATAATACACTTCTGAAATTTTGTTTTAAATTTCGTTTAAATTTTTGGATTCGGTGTAAAATGTTTGGTAAACGTACAAAATTTTGTTATTGAATTTCAAACCGTTTTGATAATATTGGAAAAAAAGCATCTTCAGGGGCGGTCCTTGGAAGGGTTGTACCACTCTTAGTGTCCATTTGCCGCCCTATGTTTATAGGAATTTTTCTTAATATTTTTGGTCATAGAATTAGTCCTCAAATGATTGCTACTTAATTTCAGGACACCCTGTATAAGGTGTCTTATCTTTAAAATATACCGTTTTCGGGATTATTCCAGAAAACTTAAAAATTTTGATAGCTCCAAAGTCCCATAGAAATCGATGTTGTTCCCTAGGCGCTGAGAATTTCGAAATTGGCCAATTAGTGCTAAGGAAAAATTTACTAAGCTTCATTTTGAAGTATTTGGAATTGAGAAAAAGTCTTCCACTCCCCTCGAAATGTGCCTCCGAATTTGCATGATTTCATACCTCAATAACTTGTTTATTTCAAATGGAATGTCCCAATTTTCTCGACGTATCGTGTTCAGAATTCAAAAATTTACAACTTTTATTAGCATGACCCTATCTCTAAACCCAGTCGTTTCTAAGTTCTCGAGATTTGCTCCCTTTTATGGCTAAAGTATAAATATTGATGATGACGTCACGAATTATGTTACAAATTTTGATATTTCATAAAGAAAAAGAATAACGACGATGATTCGAAAACTTTTATAACACATTTTTTGTACTGTTTAATGTTTATACATATTTGTCAAAATGCCTCCCAATATAATTTATTCGAAAAAAAAACAGGATATGTTTCAAATTTATTTCGAATTTGATAAATAACTCAAAGAAATATTAAAATGTATCGCGAAAGATTTTCCAATCGTTCTACATCTAAATTTTTGAATTCCGAACATGCTGCCGTCGAGAAAATTGGGATATTTCATTTGAAATAAACAAGTTATTGAAGTTTGAAATCATACAAATTTGGAAGCGTATATCGAGGGTTGTGGAAGACTTTTTCTCAAATTCAAAGAGCTTATTAGGTCCTTTCTTTGCCCTAAAAGGCCGATTCCGAAATTCGTAGGGGTTAGAAAATAATACCGATTTCCGTGAGACCTCGCAGCTATCAACATTTTCAAAATTTTTCGAATAACTTGAAAACGGTAAATTTTAAGGATAAGACACCTTAAATAAACTGACCATAAAATCTAAAGAAAAATCCAAAAATGCCATTTAAAATAAGAAAGTTTATGCTATGGGCGAGAAGACGGAACATGCGGGGGAGACAATTTTTAAGTTCTACTCTTAAAATGAAGAGGAGATCCCATCCGAACCTTTTTTCTAATGTCAAAAATAAAGGACTTAGGTGAGGATAAATTGTTAGTGGGACACCCTATATACGACTGCCGAATTTAGCAAAACTGAGCTTTAGCTTCATAAATCCACAATTGCGTCTAAGAAGGAAAGGTTATCAACTAAAAGAGAATTCCATCGAGTTCCTTCCGAGAAAGTCTCCGCAAAGTGCCATCAGAAGTCGGGAGAGAGTATTATTCATTAGGGGTCCGAAAAATAGCATTTTTGTTATGTTTGTATGAGACTAAGCCAAACACGGGAAAACGCATTTAGGGACGTGTAATTGACGAAACTTATTATTTGACGCTGAGTTTCATGGGGAGTAATAAAAAGTGCATTTTTCCATGCGGGGTGTATGTTCCCGTACCTTTTCGGATAAAATATATTTTCAATGCTATAACGCAATTGAAAAATACTAATTTTGGCTTGTGCTTTCCTGAAATTTTAAGCCTTTAAAGAGATTTAATGATTTTATTAATTTCAGCGATTTTGAAGCTTTTTAAAATACTTTTAATAAATATTAGAAGGCGTTTGGAATTTTATTTAGCCCCCAAATTTGAGGGAATTGAAGCATCGAGAACTTTTTTAGAAATTTTTAATTGATTTTTGCATAATTGTGACGGAATTTTACAGAGGCTTTCAAGGGATAACAAGAGACTCGTAGCTTAAAACTCCGGACGTTAGCGTATTTCGGGGGTTTCGGTTGAACCAACAAATGCCAAAAAGCATTGATCGAAAAAGACCAAAGGGAAGTTTTTCATTCACCAAATCGTTCGCTCGATCCATCCAGCGACTTGAGAGGGAAAAGGTTATTACGACTTGTTAAGTAAAGTAATTAATTAAAAGTTGTAACTAAAGCAAATAAAAACATGTTTAACAAAAGAATTAAATATTTGGAACCGGGCAGCAAAATGGTCTCCATTGTTTTTGGTTGAACCATTGAAACTATTATACTTTCCAGTGGCGCTGTACCCGAATCTTCGTGGGGGTTTTATTTTATGATGTGATATGACAGTGGTTAATTGTGTTGTTATCTGGACTGCCCATTTATGTTCAACGAACAGTGAGGAAGCGGTGTTTAAAATGAAATATAATCCCCGTTCCGCGATTGCGATATATTTCAAACTGGTCCACTAAAAGTTTATTTATCGTTTGCATTTTTCTTTTGGGATGTCTTCATTTTCCTTCAGCGACTTTATTACCAAGCTATTATGTCAGATTTATTGTTGATTAAGAGCATCCCGTTACGGTTGCTTTATGGAAACTGGTAAATTATTATTGGAAACTCCGGAACATAAAATGAAACTGAAATAAGGAGCAACAATATTGTTAAAGTCTAAGTGGGCTCGTAAAATTTTGATGGCGCAATGCTTCAGTTTATCTGTCCCACTTGAAAATTTTGTTAATTTAGACGTCTATTAAACTTCTCCTCCAGTCTTTAGCACTCCTCCTCCCTTTCTTTCCAAAGCAAGGAGCACAATAAACCTCAAATCCCTACTTAAAAATGTGCCTATGATTGAGTTTAACTCAACACTCAGAACTTGCCCCAGGCCCTAAACAAATTACCATTCCCAATAATTAATTCTCAAAATCTGTCAACTAAATGAACCCAAAACAGCTTATTTAACTTACCAACAAAAGGGAACTTTTCAGTGCTCAAAGGGAAATCGAAAGTAGTTTTCACTCACAGGGATTTCGAAATGCCGCATGCCGGGAAATTAGAGCAGACGGCCGTCGCGACGGCAGGACCATAACTAAAGGGCGCTTCGCCTCTCACTTCTCCGCATGCAGCCTGCCTTAACGCGCTCTCTATTGCGCCTTTCAGCCCTTCTTCAATGTTTCCTATCCGCACCTTTCCCTATATTTTAAGTTGCCAATTGAGGTATTGCATATGTCAGCGTTTTCAACTGCTAGAGAAAGATTAAAGATTGATGGTTTGGTAAAATCTTTAGAACCAGATTCAGGGATACAATTTTACGCATGTTTAGGATCATTTTGGTTGTACAGCTGAAGAATATCTTTCAGAACAATTGAGTGATTTAGTTTAAATTCGCTGCTCACGCGGCGAATAAGCATCCCGGAAGCAGAACACTCCCACTACTTGATTTTCAATTTTCGGTGCATGGTCCTCGTCTCTTCTTAATCTTAATCTCAGAAATACCAGAAAATGGGAAAAGACAAACGCATAATCAGTTTACAGCGCTTCAAGCATTGAGAGCGAGCATTGGCAAAAATAAATTACTTTCTGAAAATTCAATCACGTGAAAGTTTACTCTCTAGCAAAATACGTCACCGTTTTATGAAAGAAAACTATTAATAAAAAACGTGGCAAAAACATGAACTAACATGTTTTTTTCACAAGATGAAATCTTCCCAAAACACCCGCTCTGGTCTTTTGGCGGTCAGGTAGTGTGAGATTTCCCCTGGGCGCTCTTCTCCCGCCACTTTCGGCCTTATTGTGGCTAAATGTGTGGTAGGTAAAAGTCTCCCCATGCACTTACCCACTAAAACATCTCGGGTTTCCCGTTTCTTCCACCAGGAACCCCTGTAAAACATCACTTATAATGGAGGGAAATTAACATGAAGTAATTTGAACTAACCTAAACTAACCTTTTTTAGCAGATGAGATGAATTCGTTAACACGTTGACTGCGAGTCACTATAAGTACACGCGCGCTAGATGCGGCATAGACTTTTAGCTAGAGAGAGTTCGTATGACCACAATATATCAACGTATGGTATACATGGCCAAATTAATTGATTTAACAGTTTTTAGAACTGGGACACGAATCACCGTTATCAGCATCGGAGTTGAAAAACAAAATAAAAATAATGTTTGATAATAATAATAAATAAATATGTAAATAATGCTTTAGTTATGCGCTAATTAAATTTCGTGCGTTCAATGCAAGCCCTAAATCTATAATGACGCATTGAATACAAGCCTGCCTAGGACGCGAATCCGCGTCCGTCGTGTCTAGACAAGTCGTGACCAGACGCAGATCTGCGTCTTACGCAGTCAACGTGTTAAGGACTAACTGAAGGCCATTAGCATTGTGGGTGATACTCGACCTCCGAGTATAGGATTCCTCCTAAAGATTTTAGAAAATACACACTAAACACCCTTCCCGTTCTTCACCCTTGTCCACTTCGGCAATCACCGTCAGGCATAAAATCAGGTGGGGGTGGTGAAATTACCTCCGTTCTTGGCTTCTTTCGAAGCCCAACTTCCTCTTCATTAAGCGGACGATCGTGTCACTCAGATTATTATAGGCCTTTTCCGGTCTTAGCATTAGGTCTGACCCGTTTCTGATCCTGACCAATTCACTCCGCCTTTCCGCCGCTTTTCTTCTTTCCATTGCAAAGTTTTCGCAACAGAAGATAGTATAACGGGCATCGTCCTTTTCCTCACAATACCAGAAGGTGTGATTTGCCTTCTTTTTGATTTTGTGAAAATATGCGCCGAAAATACAATGCTCCGTCAACGTTTACGTAAAAAAGTAGTTCGTCTGACCCTATTTGCGATTTTTCCTTCTGACTATTTACTTGATGAAGACCTTTGCCGAGCCCTTATTACGGTTCCAGTTTTTCTGCCACTGTTTCATTAACTCGTTTCTGTGAGCCACATTTCCCGCCGTTGTTTTCCCGTAGTGCTTAACCCTTTCTATTATCTGCAATATACCATGTGATACTCCGAGGAAACCATTATGGCCTTTCATTTATTCACAACCTCCAGGAAGGATCGGTAGGTATTTATTCTGATCTCATCCTTTCATATGAGTACACCTTACAACGATGTGAACAAGATGACTTTCACCAGCAATCTTCTCTTTGATTGTAGGGGACCTTCACTGTTTGGAGTGATGATTGCCATCAGACTGATAGAACGATGGCTCTTTTTACACATATCCTTCATGTATTTCTTCATTCTTGTATTCTTATCAATGTGTAGCCCTAAGTACTTTACGTTTTGCAGGTTTTGCACATCTGTGCCATCGATGATGACTGGCATTTCCCGAATAGTTCTTCATCCTGCTAGCATCACTTGCGTAACCTGAACTATTTAAATTCTGATAGAAAACCGGGTGAGTGGAGAATACGGCTCTAATATTGATCATCTTAAACCGGGTAGTGACCTAGCACCTATAAAGTTAATAAAACACGTAGGTACCAATGGTCCTCATACCTCTCCAAATGATCATTATATCGATAGGCTGGAATTGTAATCTAAAGCCCTTTTCAAGGTGAAAAAATCTTGTCGAGGATTTCTTCCTCTTACAAAATCCTAATATAATCATACTCAATATATACATGCCTGTTCTATAAAAATGCTGAGGTCGATGAGAGGGACAAAGAGGCCCAACATTTATTTGGATACAAAGAAGTAGATCAGGAGTTCTAGAATATCATGGAAGAGAAGGGTGCTCTACAATTTAGTGGTACCATCGACAGGATGTAGATGTGAAGTTATGAGCCGAGTAAAGCGGGTCTAGTTAACATGGTTTTTGATGTGTTAAAGTTATCGAAAAGTAGGCTCATACTTACTAATTTATTTGATACATTAGTAAGAAGGTTTTACGAGAAAAACAGAGCCGTTTTACCTCTGATGTGATTTAAGAATTAACAGATTCTCTTTTGCGTATCAGCTTATTTGACAGTTTAAAGGGCTTGAATTCCTCTTTATCGTCTATTAAACAAAGCATCGTTTACATGACGCCTCTGATGTGTGTCTTAAGGCTTTAGAGATTCTCTTTTACGCATCAATTGACGCAATGGTTTAAGGGCAGTTTCATCCCTTTATTCCTGCCTGTTTCTAAGTTAGAGTGCTGACCGTTTGAGCACAGTGAAATATTGGGAGGAGCCTTTACTAATTTCCTCATTTTTTGGTTTACTCATTTCCTTATATCCTCATTTAGGAGGAGGTGCACATTCATGACACACTAGCTAGGTTTCAAGGTAATTGAAGGCTTATAAGGAGTGCATATATGTACATTTCAGTGGAGAATTTATGACTACTCTCAAGTCCATTTATCCCATATGTTAACTGTGACTCGCATATCAAACACAAAAATCTCGTTTTTTGTTTAATTTCTTCGATTATCTGTTTTTTTTTGTATGGTTTTTGCATTTGGTATTATATTCAATTTCATTCTCTTTCTATCTGCAATATTCAATTGCAATCAACTGAATAATTGTACAGCAGGTTTGCTTGCAAGTTTCCGTTTTATATTTATATTGTCGACTTCATGTTCATTAAACCTACTTTAGCGTAAACATTAAAAATTCTAAAGAAATTAATCAGGGAGGAGCAGACTGTTCTGGGGCCATATTTTTATATTTTTATTTTAGACAAATTTAAGTTGGTTTTGAAATTGATATTGCTGTAATAGGAAAGAAGTAGCAGCCGTGGGTAATCAGAATCTGCAAATTTTTAAATTTTTAATTATTGATTGACAAAAATAGCATCTTGCTGTCTAATTCAACTAGTGTTCATGGCCTTACCAGGATTAACATTGAACAGGTCTTTGTATGTCATCGGTCACCGGAAAGTCAGAAGTTGTTTTTTTATTTTTTGTTTTTAATTATATGCGGTTATTTATTGTCAAAATTAAATAATTAAATTTAACGTTAATAGTTCATTAGCTTTTTCACCAGCGAATTATGTAATTTTTGGGTGTCTGTTTTCATTGAAAAGTCTGCTATAACATGGAAAAAGCGCCGGAAAACAGTGAAAGCGCCGAGAGTAGTCCTGGCAAGACGAAGAAAAATGAGAAATCAGAAGATAATATTCCTGTAGAAAATTTGAAACCTAAGACTCCAAAGGCCAAAAAACGCAAGAAGCCTAAGGATACCACAGCCCCAAGGCAGCCCTTGACAGGTAGGTTGTATACATATGATTCTATGATAGAGCTGTATACTTTTTTTGAGCTTTCATAATATCAAGAAAAGAATTCAACTCACATGACAAAGTCCTATTAATAAATACTCACATAATGGAATTATTTATTTTAAATGCAAAAATGTTTTTGTTGTGATCTTTGCAAAAGATTTTTTCTGAAGAGGTAAAAATTTTACTACTTGAACGAGTAACATTAATATGGATTTACTTAGTTTTTCCATTGTCCTACCAATTTTCTGATTGGCCTGGAAAATATTTTCCAGCTTTAAGCATGTTAGGAATAATACAGGCAACTATCTCTAAACTGCTAGAGTTCCCGTCCTGAACTAATCTAATTATAAAATGAATAATTCTGTGGAATTTTCAAGAAATTTAAGAATTAATCAGATATGCTAAACAGTGTACATACAAAGGGACCAATGTGACAAAATCATTGTGTGTAGATTTTCTCACCAAAATATAAAATCTCAATTGTTGTTTTTATAAATATGTTACTTTGAGCTCCTATTTATTTGTTACAGAATTTTCCAAAAAAACAATACTCTTCGACTCCTAAAACGCCCAATTTTTACTTTTACCCTTTTTGCTAATATGGAATTACACCCACAAAGATAGGTCGTATACACTATCACAAACCATGGGAAATTAACCAAAATAAGGTGTTTTTGGGTATAAAAATTGTTTGGTTTAATCTTCATTGATGTTCCTAGTGATTTGAACCATGAATGACTTTTTCATGTAGAAAAGTTCCATTTTTAACATTTAAGTGAAAAATAAAAAGAAAGATCATATTACATTGAACAACCTGTACCTACAGTATTGGCCAAAATACTTGGAATTTCTTTAAAGTTTGCATGAATTGAAAATTTGATAAATATTAACAAATTGTTTTATCATAGTTTTACTCTTATTAAAAATACACTTTAACCATAACAAAATAAAAAAATGCCTCTTACAAAATTTTATGTTTATGGCAAAAAAAAAGATTCAATAATAACTGGATAAAATTGTTAACACCTAATTAATTAAATTAAAAAATCTCATTGTTAATAATAAAAACTAAAAAAGCTTTAGTATTTGGTGTGATATTTCTTTACCTTGATCACTTTTCCATGCTCCTAGGCATTCATTCTATTATTTCTTCACTTAGTCACCAATCAACTTGATGCCAAACTTGTGTGAACCTTTTAAACAGTTTATTTCCATTTCTAATAAACTTCTCTGTTCAGATCATATGATCTACAAGGTCCAATAAATTCTTGATTGGATTTAAATCCAGTCTTTAGACAGGCCACTTCATGGTACACACTTGTTCTTGATCTAACCACTTTTTCACTAGTTTTGCAAAATGTTTAGGATCATTGTTGTGTTGGAAAATAAAGTTGACTGAGAATAACTCAAATGAATAGGATTCCATTATATTTTTCAATATATTCTGATACATGAATCTATCCATTTATATATAATACTAATACCCTTCCTCCATCATGTTTAACGGCAAGTTTCATATATTTTTTATTTAGTCTTTGGCCCTTTGAACATCTTACATGGACTATACAGTCACTGAAAATAGGGTTCCATTTGGATTAATCATTAAAAATAATTTTTTTTTAATCATGCACTGTCCAGTGAATATGATCAAGTGCAAACTGTAAATGTGCTTTGATGTTCTTCTGTAATAATGGTTTTTTTGCTGGGCAGTAGGATCTTAGATCACCTTCTAACAGCCTTCTTATATTCTTATATTATAATATTATATAATTCTCAATGATATTTCTGAATGTGCATCCATTTATATTTTTTGCAAAATTTTTGATGATGACAGAAACGGATCACTGTTGGCAATGCTGATAATTTTTTTATCCATTTGTCTGGTAGTCTTTTTACATCTGGCTGTAACTTTTCTTGGGATAACATGACCGTACACTATAAATTGTTTAATAATACGCGATACAGTATTTTTTGGAATATTCAGTCTAATAGAAATATCTTTTACAATGTGTCTCACTTATAAAACTGAATAATTCTGCTTCTTAAATCGAATGAATATGATTTGCCTTTTACCATTTGAAAAATAGGTAGTAGTATACGTAACAAGAAGTTAAAATTAAATGGTCAAGAAAATAATAAACTAATGTAAAAAAATTGCTTTTAAATTATAATAAAAACAAGTTCCAAACATTTTGTCAAATACAAAAGACAGATCGGTATTTTTTTTCTATAAACGAATACAAAGAACAAAATGTGAATACTATATTTTTGTTGAATGATAATAGGACATTTTTGCTTTAATGGGTTTGTTTATATTAGAACAGGGCAATATTCTAAATTCTAAGTATTTTGGCCAATACTGTACAGATCTTCAATAATTTTCTATTTTTGAATATTTAATTTACAATATTTCTCCTGTGAATGTACTTATATGTTAATTAAAAATAATAAATACCTAGAATAGATGCAAAATAAAATATATTTTAGTAAGTTTGTATAGAAAAGACTTGTGTTACCGACAATTAACTTTCTTTCCAGGCTACATTCGATATTTAAATGACAGAAGAGAGGCAGTACGTTCTGCAAATCCATCACAATCATTTGCAGAAATTACCAAAATTTTGGCTAGTGAATGGAGCAACTTAGCAGTAGATAAAAAACAGCATTATTTGGATGCGGCTGAACAAGATAGAGAAAGGTATTTATCATATATCTGTTTTATACAAGAATTAAAAAAATTATTTTCAAGTAGAACTTTAAAGTTCTGTTAGAAATTAAAGTATCCATTTTATCAGGTACACAAAAGAATATGAAGCATATAAACAAACAGAGGCTTAT
The DNA here is from genome assembly GCF_039881205.1 of Euwallacea similis. NCBI lineage: Eukaryota > Metazoa > Arthropoda > Insecta > Coleoptera > Curculionidae > Euwallacea > Euwallacea similis. Next base: position 3,758,653 of record NC_089623.1, read on the forward strand.
AAACAGTTCACCCAACAACAAACTGAAAAGAAAATTAAAGAAAGCAAGGAAAAAGACACTGATAAATGCCTCATTTCAAATGTAAGTGCATGAATAAGTATCAACTAGTTTAATTTTACAATCGTTAGGTTGGAATTATTTATACAGATAAACAATCAGGGATATCCATCTATAATTAAGGAACCTCAAGATATGGATTTCGGAAATTTCGACATTCCAATTTTCACTGAAGAATTCCTGGATCATAACAAGGCAAGAGATGCAGAGCTTAGGTAATTTTCAATCTCTGTGTGAACGATTATTCAACAAATTATTAATAGGCAACTAAGAAAAGTTAATACGGACTATGAGCAACAAAATGCCATATTATCAAAGCACATCGAAAACATGAAATCGGCCATAGTGAAACTTGAAACAGAGATTGTGCAACAAGACAAAACTAACGCTTCCCTGCAAAAACATTTGGACCATTTGCGTACATCCTTGACTAATGGGTTTGGATGTGTTAAGCTTCCAGGTATTCACGGTGAGTTGAGGATTCATTTCTTCACTGTCTACTTTATCTGTTTAGGTATCAAAGATGTGGCAACACTACATAACATAGACAGTTACATGATGAATCTCCATACCATTTTATTGGAAAATAACAGTCAAGACACCAAACTGTTGAATACAGTTCGAGATGTAGTAGCCAAGCTGGAGTTCAATGGATGACTAACAGCTCCATCTCCGCCTCCTTCGAGAGTATCGAAGCGGAAGAGAAAAGTGAAGAAACTGTTTTAAAAAGCCAAGAGTCGATATTCAAGTTTGCTGTGTTGAGGAGTTGATTATAAATTATTGAATTTAAGTCAGTTAAATTATGTAGGTATTTATGTACTTTTATAACGTGAATTAGCGAATATTCAGTAGGAATATTCTAGAATTGGTTTTAGATTTAAAAATAATATATAATTGTAATTGAAGCCTCGAGATGGGAAAAGTTTATATAATTTCTAATGATGCATTAAAGATCATATTGGGTGAACTACAACATTTGAATCAATTGCTACAGCTGTTAATGATATTGGTCCTAAAATAATGTGAAGTCCAAAATTTCGTCGATCGAAAAAAAAAATTTAAGTTACTTCAAGGCCTAAAAGATAACACACATTTTGAATTAAGTACATATTATGATTTCAACAGTTTCTCTTGACTAGATAATTTTCAATGACTCTCGCAATTTCAACTTTCATATAGGATGAGTACTAGCAAGGTTCATTATTGGTCTGAAATATGGAAATACGATAACCTTCTCATAAACATATACTATACTCCGATACGTACTTCTTAAGCACTCCATATAATGTGGATAATATTTTTAACAATTGTATATGTGGTCGAATACTCCTTTGATATAGTAAATTCTTAGTGTCTTGATTTGCGGTTTTATTTTTTTCTGGTAGATAATTCAATGAAAAGGTTTAACTTTATTTTGGATGCAATTAACTTATCAAAGCATAACTCAACTTCATCATCTGTGGTTATGATTGTTACTTAATAACCATATTTTAGTGTAGTGTGGTTTTTAGTTTAATATGGTGGTGAATAAAATTCTCTAATTTTGATAGTGATAGCTTTTATAACCAAAATCAATGACCGAATGGCTTTCACCGACAATTAATTGCATAATGAAAGTAGGTTTTCTCATTTCATAAGTCAGTTAACAAATAGGACAAATACCTACACGGAAACTGCGGGAAATTGAAAATGTTAAAATGTATGCCACTTCACACACACACGCACACATCTTGTGATTTTGTCATCAAACAGCAAAATTAAATAAAATTATGTATGAAACTCATCTAAAAATATTATATATTTTGTATAATTCGTTTCATGAAGAGAGAACCCCACTCACTATACAAAACTATGCAATGCTTAACTAATCCGTAGATAGGTGTTTATTGAGTCTACTATAATTTGAAAAATGGAATTGTTCGTAAACTAACAGTTGCTGCTGTAGTTATTTGTTGGAATATTTTTTAAATCGAGAGCGTTACTAGAAAAACGAAAGGCAATAAATTGTACTTTAAAAAAATTTATTCACTGTACACAATACAAATAGAAGTAGAAATGTAAATTCAAAATGGGATTTTAGTTACAAAAATATTATTTAGTCATATCACAATAGTGCCAATATGATGTAATTTAAATGGGAAATTAATACAGGGTAGGATATCCGTTCGGTTACGTTAAAATAAATTTCCACTTAGTGTCATATACAATATACGAATATAAACAATAATCATAATAAATAACCACTACACCACACGTTAAACCGCCGGATTATTTCATTATTAATAAATAAAAATGAGATTCGATTTGCTTCCATTTTTACTTTGAAGTTATCGTTATTAAAGTAGCAAATGGCACAAAATATAATAACAAACTTGATAAATAGTTAATGTTATCCTATAAAATATAGATGGACCAGTCCTTGAGGTGATGTATGCATGTTTCTTGATATAAACGAATGTGTTTAAATAATGTAAATGCAAAAATAGAAATACATAGTTAACTCACACTCATAAAGGTTAGAAGTAACAGTTCAACAAGAAATGAACTTCCAGTAGTTTAGTGTGTATTATTTTAACAAATATACTATTCATATAGGTAAAATTTAGTTTGACACATACCTACCTCATTCCTTTCAAAAAAGCAATTTGGAATTCTTTCTGGTTTCTGATAATAAAATTAACTTCTAAAGCGAAACACATAATTTTCTGTCTATACCAAGATAAATGCATCGCCACAATGCATATAAAAACAAAATACATTATATGTTACACTATTACACCTAACTATTGTCTTTTATTAGATTACACGGTTTACCATACGAAAATATATTATATACACTGATTTTTTTCTTCCTTCCGAGGAACTATGTACAACAATACGAACCATTTTCAATGAAAATATTAGTAATTACATCTGCTTTCAGCAAATTTAGCTTCTACGTTTGTTGTAGATATACTGCAACAGTAAAATAAATTAAACACTATTAACCACTGATATGTCAGGGATGTTTATGTACAAAATTGTGACTGAAGTTTATATACATTTACACATGTTTGCGTAACAAATACCTCGCTCTTGTACCTGCAAAAGTTGATTTTAATAGACACTTATTTTCATTTTATTTTGTTTTTATTTCATTAACCTGCTTTGAAACTGGAAATGTAATTTCCTCAAACCTCTACTCATTATAGTAAATTATCAATTTGGACATTAATTCCAAAACGACTCCTAAAGAAGCCTTATCTCGTCACCGATGTTATGTACAAAAACAATAAACTTCTATACATTTTGATGTTGTTCGAATTGTCTAATTGCACATTAGTAAAGGCTGCACTTTTATTCATCCTTTGGATTGTCCCGTGATTAGGTGCAAACCTATTAAAACTTTGTTTTTAAAGCTTTAGCAAAGCAAGCTTCTTTAACTATTTCAATACACAGTAATACTTATTTTATAGTTACAGTTCAGTTCCTGAAAGCTCCTAATTAAGCTCAACTAATTGTGAATAAAATGTGACAAAAATGCTCCACGTGGGAAATAACAATTGTATTTCCCTCTTCAAGGCACGGTTAACTTAACCAGAGTGTTTTGAAAGGTTCAGCGGCATATCTGAAACAATTTTTAATAATTATAATAATATATATAATAACACATTTTTAATGATAAATTAATAAATAGATAGTCGCTTAGACGCAACATACAAAGGTACGGTAGTGCAATAAGCTATATTTTATTCGACATTCTACACGTGTTTCTTTTATGTTGTATATGTATATCACTACTTGTATCTTTATAAAGCTGTTTGTTTAAGACTTATTTTGGTAAAATAGGATAAATTCTGTAATGAACCGTAAGGTCATCTCGAGGAAATAAAAGCTGTAATTTTTGGTAATTAAAATAGATAAGGAAAACATTGAGATATGATGAATTCGTAAGAAAGTTACATCTTTGGCAGTAAATTAGAAGTTTTTAGTTCAATAAATTATTTTAAAACTAAAACTCCTAAACCGCACTTGGTCAAATGTGAGTAATAATGAAATATTTAAACGCAATTATGAAGGATTTGTCATAGATGCTTTTTCAGCATGTCCCGTAAATAATAGTTTTCTAATTCCTGTAGATATTAATCTAAATTTACTCTTAATACCTAAAAGTTGATAAGAAATAAAATACTGGGTGGAAAAAGTTAAAATTATTATTAGAAAGTAATTCGGGGGAAAACTCAATGACTGAAATGAAAAAATTACTGAATGGTGTAATGGCATAGCAGACAATGATGAAAGTTATAGGAAAGTTCACAACCTTCGACTGAGTTTGAAACAACGACCACTAGCTCTCCGGATTACCGACCTAAAAACTGAACACAAAAACACACTACCGTCATTCGACCATGTACCTATGTAGCTGCCCCTTTTGCGTAATCTGCGAAATAAACGTTTTTACCGCACATTACTTCCAAGTATTGAATGGCTTTTTGGTCTTATTTCCATTTCCCCGCTGTAAATATGACATCTCTATAGCCACTTTTCTCATTCTATATGACAGCTTCTTTTTTTTTTTCACGTAATAGTTGAAGAGATTTGGAAACCAGCCAGTTTTCTATTTTCCATATATTATACAATAGTTTTACTTGCTTTTGTCAAAGTTTTTGTCGATTATTATATTTCACGGTTGGTAAAGTGCCTAAGAGTTAATCAAGTATTCTGAGACATTTCTGCTTTCCGATACTTGAATTATACAAGGCCATATCATACTCTTAAGTGTATTTCTGATGTTTATGGTAATAAGTAAAAACCATCTTATTCCTCTTCGTTATTCCCTAATGATTTGGAGTCTTAATCACCATATTCGTGATATTGTTTAACTTCTTTTTCTGAAATCAGAATGAATTTCAGACAGATGATTGTGAATCTTTAATTTTATCTTTCAATCTTCCTTTAATTAGATGTTCAAAGAATTTTGCTACTGCATTGGTTAGGCAGGGCAGCCTGTATGAACCAGACTTATCAAGTAACTTTCCGTGTTTAGCTATCAGAACTAATTGAGCAGTCTTCCAAGGATGAGGAAACAGGAGAACTAACAGGATTGTTTTTGTTGGGATTCGATTTGACCTCGGACCTTCTTTTTCCTTTCACTTTGCTTGCATTTGGATGGAGTTCAGCTTCTTTAAATTCGACATATCCAATTGTAAAATTTTTAGCAGATATGGCTGTCTATTCAACTGAAAATAAAAGTTTCACCATTGCTAATTTGGTTCAGTTTCGGTTCTTCCTTAATTCCTTGATTGGATCGTTGAACCAGAAACGCATTTGTATTTTCCATCAATATTTATTTTAAAGTAATTTCTATAGGCAGTGCTTTTCAATCTATTTTCTTGAAAAATTCTCTTTCGAATTTTCCTTCCTCAAATGTAAAATTTGCTTAAGCCCTATCTTGTGACACTTATTAGGTTATGTAAAACGAAAGTTACGCCTAGAGAAGATTCTTTACTTCTTCTGACAAAAGTAGATAAATCTAATCTAACTAATCCACTAGTCATGCATATTTTAGCTAACATCTCTTCCAACGCTGAAATAAATGATTAACTTCCTGGTTTCCAGAAAAATTGTCTTATAGGTAAACTTGCCAGAACTTTAATCTATTGGTCTTTAACAAATCATGCTCAAAACTCGGAAATAGTCCATCCTTTATATATTTACCAATGTAAATTGAATAATAAAAACACTTACCTGTAACATTTTCTTCTTTCACCTCAACACCCGCTCTCGCACTCTCCTCCCTCACGTGCCACCCAGCAGGCCTGGGCATTTCTCTTCTAATGGGTACAGGATGTGCAACTGCATGTGCAGAATGCGGCAACACATTGTGGACGGGATGATGGTGATAGACTGGCTGAGGCACCATATAGCCAGACCGTCCATACATGCCGGGACCGTAGTAAGGAGGCAGCGGAGGAAAAGTGTACAAATAAGGCGACGGTCCCAGGTACGGCGGATGAGGTGGATAAGTCGGCGGGTAACCGCATTTTTCAACCTGCTGAAAGTCAAAGTATACATTGAAAATATCTTAAATGTGTTATTTGAACACATAGACTTACCGAAAGCTCTATTGACCTTAATCTATCTACACTCTCAGAATACAGTCGGTCCTCAGACGAGACTGGTGAACAGTATCGAACTCCCGAAACTGGACCTATCTGGGAGACCACTGGTGAAAATCGACTAGGTGAGTGGTTGGGAGAAGTTTTTAAGCTGCTTTTGTGATGATCCTCGGCGAGTAATGACGTTATACTGTAGTTCAAATATGAGTGTATGGATATACTAATCAACCAACCACCTACCTATAACTACAATTTTTTGATGACTTAATATTATTTACAGGTGTGTCCTCAATGCCGTTCACTTTTATTGAGGCACTGACTGGAGTTAAACGTTCAGACTTGTCAGATTTTGCCACAGGACATGGTGGTGTCCTGGGAGTCGGAGGACCAGTCTGTTGCCTAACTCTACTCCTACACCAAAATATTCGTGAAGTTTAAATTTGAAAAATATCAATTAAACTCTCACCGTTTTTGAGCGGAATTCGACGATCCATCGTCACTGGAACCGGGCCTGTCAGAAGTGGGACTGCTGGAGGCAGAGGGCGTTCTTTCCCTTTCCATCTCCCGCAAAAATCGCTTTCTTGGAGACACCACGGTTTCGGAGCGAGGTGGAGTGCTAAATATAGAGAAAAGTACTTCGTAAATCTCGATCATACACGACGTTGGATTCATCAACCATCTACACTTTTTGCTAAATGAAACGTACCTTTAAACTTTTATGGTAATTTCAATGTCTAATGTTTTGAAAAGGCGACAATATAAAAAGTCTTGGTTTTCGGCATCGGTTAGAGTTAGAGGAATACGTTGGGAGCTTGTCGAGGTTCTTGGGAGCGTGCGTGCATGCGCGTGTTCATACTCATATGAGAGTGAAAAATGTACTTTTCACACGCTAATCAAGGAATCATAATATTGTCTCTTTCCAGATAAAGTATCCAATGGAGGAGGTTACAATGTTCTTGTAGCCTGTTATTTAAGAAAATGTTTGTTTATTTGAAAAAATAATAATTCAATATTTGATTTCTTAGTTAAAAATGTTATAGTTTGCTAAACTCAGACATTTTTTTCTATAAATTTTTGTTAAATTCAACGTAAACTGACACTCGATAGAATAATGTGATATAGTTTGTACGGTAAATAAATGTTTCAGTTTCTAAAATGATCACTATGGGGAATAACTGAGGAAGTATATAAAAATGAAAAATTTCAAATTAACAGTCCCTTTGATTTCGCTAGAAGTTTACTTCACCAACCTGAATGACCTGCAAGACGAACTGAAAAAAAGTAAATAAAGAACCTCTTACGTATTCCGTTGGTTTTTTTCCGCTAAACTCTGAACGATACACAGCAAAGGCCGCTTTTTTCTTCGCTCCTTTTTAAGAGCTGTGACGTCCGCCTCCTCCTCCTTAACCTCGACCATCGACAAAGGCCGACGTCGTTTGACTCCTCTTCCTCTACACGAACGCCTCTTGCGCTTCGGACGCCACAAATACAATGCCATCTCCTGGGAAATGTTCTTCTTGGGGGTAGTCTGCTTCCAGGAGTGGTCGCGCTGCCACGGGGAGGACTGGACTGAACTATTGTCGTCTGAAACTTGAGAGGGTGACATATGAAAAACGCGTGATGATCAATTTAGATTGCTATTAAACAGACAGAAAATACACAAAAAATCGCCAACATCTTACGTTTTTTAATTAACTCTAAAAAGAGATATACAATATCGTTTCAACATTTCACATAGCAACATGTTTGACTTTATGATGACGTCAATTGTCTATTTTCGCTTTTTTCAATAATTACAAGAAAATATGTGCGATAAGCTTCAAGTGTGTACTCAATTTACAATAAATTTTCTTCAATAACCAGTGTAATTTATTTCAGCGTTCTTTAAACTACTTGACAAAATTATGTGGCCCCGTCAAAGGTTCAGCACAACTTTTTACATAATCTTGCTAACTTAAAATCACACAAGAAAAATAACATTGCGGTTTCATGAAAGCAACTACCGTATTAAAAAAGATGATCAAACTTTGTTCTATTTTAAAACATTACTTTCCCAAAACCGATGAAGCAATCCATTGACCAAAAAATGACAACCTACAAATATTAGATGCCACTGAATTCCATTATTTTTTCTAACGAGGATTAAGGTATAAAAAAGAAAACTGTTTTAAATATCAGTTCATTTAATCAAAATGAAAAGATGAAATTAGAACTTGCTTAAAGTTATCTTCTAGTTTCACATCCATGACATAGATATCCCACATTGACATGGAAGTCGATCCGTATCAGCATAATCAGAACAGAACATACAGCAAGATTTAACATAGAAGTTACTGATTTTCTCTTCCGCATATCTAGAAAATATCGTACAAAGTAAACATATTGTTGAAAGTAGTGAAAACTCTCAAACTTGAATTACTTTAAAGAATTTCAAAACCGTAAATGTATGTAGATTATATGTATGCGCAGATCAATGTAGTGTCCTGAATCCCTCTGGATGAATCCGTTTGAAATCTAAGAAACATGGAATAACTTACAATATCCAATGAATATCTTAAGAAGTTCAATATCTTTCATGAGTTCTTTAAGAAATCCAACACAGGTATGTGAATCGAGAAATCATCCAGTCTTGAAATTCTCAGTCCTGAAATGAATTCGTTTGAAATTCCAAGAAACTAAATTAACTTCAGATATCTAAAAATAGCCTGACATGCTTAATATGAATCCATCTGGAATTCTAAGAGTCCAGGATCCATCCAGGAATAAACTTCAGATGCTTATACTTAAAATTTTGCCGTGTGTATCCCAATCGTCCCAAGAAAATCGGCAGAAATAATGTCCGAAAGATCTAAATTCTCCCTGAAGCGTAAATTTCAAAAACACAAAAAACTTTCAACAAGCAAAAAACATAAAAAATCCATTAAGAGATCTAAAATCCGCTCAGAGAAAAAATTTCCCATGAAGATCGGCTGAAATAATTTCAGAGATTTAAAATTGACATGACACATTTAGTCCAAATCTGATCGGAATTCCAAAAATCCACAAATATCTCTCAATGTCAAGTAAATAACCTACGAATCTCTATAAACTAGAAAGATCTCTTAATAAACCCTGTAATTGGCTCTAAAATGAACTAAAATGCTGAATATGGTTTTGTCAGGAATAGCGTGAATCCTGAAATAACTTGCAGTATCATATAAATTTATGAATAACCTTAATAAATTCTAAAAATCCCTTAAGAGCTTCATGGTTCATTAGGAGAGACTATTGTTCTATGTGTTGAGAGTTAATTGTCTCCATAAGCTGTATAAGCCTACACAAGCCGAGTGATAATATCCCTTCTAGTTTTTAAGACAAACAGCCCCTTTGATACATAGTTCCGAAATTTTGAAAGTACCTCTAATATAAAGGTGTTTCAAACTGCAGTTCCATAACTCCAGGATAATAATTAAAGCAGTATGAGTCTGTTAGTCCAAAAATCGGTATGTTCTTGAAAAAATACAAAAGAGGTGGAAATCGAAAAAAATATTATCACTCCGTTCTTCAGCTTTGCAGTCTGAAATTACTACGGAAATTTTATGGATCCAGGAACATAATTTTCAATATCACATAAATCTGCTCGAAACTATAATAAAACATCCTTGGAAACCCCAAAAATTTCCACTTTGCTAGAACTGAAAATATTGGATTATTCAAATTCTACAAGAAATATACTTATATCTTTTTTGTTAAAAAGCAATTCGTTTTAACTCCAGGGCTTTTTGAACACGGTGTTTCTTTTAAGTATTTTTTCGAAATACCATATAGAGTATTAGAATGATTTTATTTTTGTTTCGAGAAAATTTTTAGGAGCCCCGGAAATCTTTCCAGACCTTCGAAATTTTCTACGGATACTGATTCTCTTTTTCGCTTAATTGGAAACATCGAAAGTAACACTCTATTAGTTAAAGTGATGAATAGCTTGAATTTTTTGTCTTGGTAAAACTTAGTAGATAACCGAAAAATATATTGCCCTTATTTATAGCACTTTTCTGAACTTTTTTACGTTTCTTCTTCGCATAATATTATTACTAAATTTTGCCAATTACATGATCAATTCAACCACAATGCAACCACAGGAAAAAGAGACGCATTTTTCTTCTTGAAGGTTCTTTAACCTGCCAAAATTAATGAATTCGTTTCTTAACTTGGTTAATAATGCAATACCTGAGGCAATATCTAATTACAAACCCAATCGATTATTAATCAATTAAGCATAAACACCTAATTTATGTTGTTATTTAAGTGTGCTCACACATTTTTTAAGAATTTAACCCATCTTCGAATGTCTTCGCGAATGCACACTGTACCTAAGTGAATACTAAAAACTACAACTGTTGAAATGAAAAGATAATTTAACCATGTAGTGAACAGAAAAATGATCCCAATCCCTAGTATAATTTTTCAATAACTAGCTACAACGAGAATCTTTACAGTCTCTAAATTGTTTGTAAGTAACAAGTAACCAAAAGTTGATTGCACAAAATTATATTATTGAACTGCATGTAATTTGCTACAAAAATTCTTTTCAATGACACTCGAATTCATAAAGGACTTTCGACAATTAGGTAAAAGCCATGCCAGGCATTCAAGTCTTAATTATTTAACTACTTAATTACCATCCGATTCGCAATAAAACAAGAAAATTTCTATTTAACTAACTGGAGACAAGCATGGTTTGGCATGGCCTAAAAAGCACTCCATGTATTAAAAGCGTTCTGTTCTACATATCACCTCACTATGAAACAATACCAGTATTTTTGTTTGCGCAGTCATCCGAGTTTTAATATGCTTTTTTTAAGAAATGTGCCATATTGTAGGCCGGTTATCGTAGCTTTCGTAAGATTTGTTGTTGAATTTCAAGAATATATAAACCGTGGATAATTGTTTATAGCTTTAGACGGTTTTTCCGATAATAATTCTATTTAAATAATACCCAGACTATTTTTCTAGTAATAAAGAAACATTAGATATGCTAGCCTTACCACTAAGTGATGTACAGCTCTCTTGTCTATAGGCCGGAGTGCTACTTGCGGTACCAGGAGGTGGCCAAAACGTTTTTCTTGGTACTGACACCCAGGAAACCCTCTCTCCATCCCTCGCTCTTTCCAATTCCAGAATAAACTTTCCATCTGAAAGAGTCAAATGATCATTAAACTGCATCATGCTGTAAAAAAAAACCTTGAACTCAGCAAAATACTCCAAAAACATTTCAGCTTCAGAGCATGACAGTGCTTTCTATTGTGGGCATAAATTAGTCCATTTGTTCTAATTAGTTCTACAACTATTTAACTAAATATAAACATTATACAATGACCAGTAATATCTAAGATCAATTTTTTAAGCGATAATTTCCCGAATAAACACAAGAAGATGCACGTTATCGTTTGAACTCTTATGTTGTTTTTTGTTTTTTGTCACGTTTCACGTTTCACATTATGATTCCGACTTGTTTGTTTTAGATCTCGTGAATATCTCGTGAAAGATTAGGAAAGATGTTTTCGCTTATTGAGTGTACTACTACTATTATCGGCTTATAATGTGTATCGAGGGATTATTAATAAAGCTGATTTAAAGTGAATATAGCATGATGAGTTTTAATAAATATGTATAGTTCGTTATCGGATGTGCTATTTTGGCTTAAAACGACTGATAATTTCGTAAATTCTACTAACAAAAATTACTGTATGAAATGAGTTAACAAGACATAAATAATAGGAATGATTTCCGTTTACATTGAAGTTGCTTCATTAGCGATTTCGTGGAACCGATCTCAAAGTCATATTTGTGGCAATTGGAACGTAATAAATACTAGTCCGAATACTTCGATTAGACCAAAACTAAAGAAAAAAGTTCGTGAGTTACATTTATATCTTGCAAATTACTTGAAGTTGCCATAGCTATTCGGTGAGGTTTCAAAGTAACCAAAATACCGTTCTGTTGACTATAACAATTTCATGAAATAAAACGCAACGCAGTAGTATGAATTGTGATTCCAGATAGCAAAGAGTTATTAACCATATCACTTTGAAGTAATATTACGTCATAATATACAGGATGCACTCAAATGACACCCAAACTGTTCAATATGTCATGGTAATCACACTCTAAATCCCACAAAACTGATTAAAACAAAATTTGGCGATTTTTAACATTATTACTTTTATGTAAATTTAAAACATAGTAGTTCAAATAAATGTATTTCTACGTTAAGATGCCATTTAATAATAGGGAATAGTATAGAAATGTATGGGATATTTTGTTACTCGAAAAAACACGGCGAAATAAAAAAAAAGATGTACTTTTAACTTTGGACCTCTATATCGAGAAAAACAATCGAATTAATGTTTTTAATTATTTTTAGAGTTCACAGAATTGCTTGGGTGTCATTTTAAATACACCCCGTACAAACACGATTGAGTACTTAGTATGTACTTTAATCGTTTAACGGATATATATGACAAAAAAATCAAATTCTTAATTATCATATTTTCAGTTCAAAGAGGAGAAATCAACAAGAAGAGTATAAATCATGATTGTGGCAGCTTTATAATGGTAATAAAAGAAGTATTGTGCTGGTAATTTTTAACAATATTCCGCTTTCTATGCTTGAGATAATAACCAACTTTAGGAGCCATCTCGGATTTTTATAGCTTTGAACAAATGGCGGCTATAATTATTCTTACATATTCCATATTTCAAAACCAAAACGTTATTACTAAAATATCGTATTTCTACAATTTAGGGTTTTTGAAATGAAGCAAATGCAGCAATTACAAATTTCATCTGTTTTTAACTGCTCAAACTAACGTCATGCCGTTTTTCAAATTCACATAATAATGTGTTCAGACCTCGCAAATTTGAAACACCCTGTAGTTACAGAACATGTCAGGTAAGTAAAATTGTTTAATCACTTTTAACATTAGAAATCATAGGGCAAAAAGTTAATTACGGGGTTTGTAGAAAATAGCGCAGTATACATTTTCAAATTATTGCAAATATACAGGATGGTTAAAAAAAGTGCGGTATTCTGAACCTATGTTTGTTTAAATGGAACTCAATATTTTTAACTCTTCATGTCTTCATATGCTGTTTCGGCAATTCCTATGATGAAGCATTCTGTAACTTCATCTTCACTTAATAGTAATAATTACCCCACAGCTACTACTTTAAACCCTGAATGGTAATTGGAACGTAATTGAGACAGACAAACATATAGTCGTTGCCCGAAAATTATTCTCTATTTGGAGATTAAATTTTGGAAATAACGCTATTTAAATCTAAAAAATAATAGCATTTAAAATACCAAATAAATACCACCTCTAATATAATACCACAAACAACTTAATTACTCTCAAAAATTCCTCAATGGCATATTTACACAGTTAAAAAATCATGCCATATCATGCCGTATTATATATGTACATCATAAAATATTCAAGGAGAATTATTTTAATCAAGGAATTAAATGTTTCCCTTTATAATCGGCAGATAGAACCGATTGCGTCAAAAGAATCAAAAGTGAAAAGCATGTAAAACATACAAGTATTTAATTAATGATATGAGCCAGGAATGATCACCTTCCTCGTGGGAGGAAACGTGTGAGGTACAGCCCATTGACGTTAATGTATTTGTTTTAAAACTTAATATTATATGTATATTAAAAACTAAATATGTATTTTAATTATTATTGAACAAAAACAAGCTAACAACGTATGAGAGGATTATGTAAAATCCGCAATATTTACTTGAATTAACGCCACATAGTAACCATAAATTACATATAAGGCGTACCCTCTCCCCTCAAATCTACTAACACGTTTATGTAACACGTGACACATTTGGGTATCAAAATAATTTATTATTATTAGGAAAAATTATTTTAACACTCAAAACAGAATATGCTAATACCTTAATCAATAGAAAATCGTCATATCTTAATTCCAAAATCAATGAACTAACGGGTAGATATGTTCACGCGATTTTTGTTGTCTCGTCTCGTGAATATCTCGTGAATTCTATCAAAACGCTCGAGTACTTATGGATGTATTGACTTAAGATAATGAGTTTAAAATAAAACATTCAAATTTTGTAATAATTGACAGATCTCCCATCATGATATACAGTGGTGGTTATTGAAATAGAGCTAGAATAATCATCAAGCATAATACATCATTTGGCAAATAAAGTTTTAATGTTGCACTTCATTTGTGAAATAACAGTATTTTATACGTATATAATAAATAAAGGAGATATTAATAACAAACATGGTCTAAGAGAATTTCAGAGACGTAACAATTAACAAATAACACGATAAATTTGACTTAAAGTATAAACTGGCCCTATTTCAATGGTCACCTCTGTATATATGTATATCGCTATTCTAATTCGGACTTGTATGGATGTGGCTTGACGTCAGCACCAGTAACATAAATAATTAGTCTAATTATTATGCTGAATGATTGTCGAGTTAGATCTAATACATACCACTCAGAAAACTATGCAAATTACCGAAATATACTGTATAAAATAATTAGTTGAGGAGAGTTTATACAGAGTGATTAATTGATTAAACATTATACGGAAACTCTCTAAACTATATACTGTAAAACCTTCTATCTCCATGTAAAATTTAAGATAATATTCTCTTCAAGTGCAACCAATATTAGTCCTATGTTTATAATTAAAAAACGAGCATGGAGAATGATAAATAAGGGATTCCTTAATTCCACTTGCAGAAGACTTTAAAGCAAATTTGACTGTTGCTGCAATATATAACTTCCATCAGATATTACAATTGAAGAAACATACACATATTTTCAAAATATGTAATTTTACATTCAAAGAATACTCGCAGCTTGCTTTACAGTTACCCTATTCACTGAACTAACCTGAACTAACCAAAAGTAATTGCCTCTACTTGTGTATTAACTTATAGAACAGCCTATCAAGGACCATTAAGGATATAAATAATAGTTAGATTTTTGAGAGACAACTTCATACTCACCTTTACAATAGTGAACTATGTACTATCAGGAAATACTTTGACAAACATGCAACAAACAAACATATTCAATATGCATATTTGTTTTTTTCTAGACTAACTTAGATACCTATTTATGTAACACAATATTGTGACGTTTTCAAACAGAATTACAGTGTCATTTTGATTTTGGAATAAATAAAGTGATCTGTCCATCTATATTTACATTTTACCGCCACAGCTTTCATGAAAAAGAAAATAGCTAAAAGCTCAATATATATAGTAGTCCGAATTTATTATGCTAACCATTGCTCCAAGAGGTTCTTGTAAACACAGGTCAAAAAAGAGTTAGTTACCAAGATACAATTATTAAAAATTTTAAATATTTCTCATTTTTTTTACATAGGTCTAACAGTTTTTGAGATATTAACTTTTGAACGAATTCTTTTCAAAATACCTTAAAAACTTATCGAGAACCTCAGCACCTCAGAACCTTAAGTAGGGACAACGACAGGGTGGCTTCTTTTAAATGAATATATAGGGCTAGCGGAGACAACAATTGATAGATGAAATATTACTACACATTCTCGGGAACGATTTCCAAGTAAAATTTTATAATGTGACGCGAGAATGTGTAAAATCCCTTTATTATAAAAGCAGGTTGATGTCACAAATGAAAATGAATTGTTGCTAACCAACAAATATAACTTTATCTTTGTTTGTTGCTATACGATTTGTGCACTTAGTTACCCCGTTTTCAGACTAACCTGATGCGACGTTGGTACGAATATTATCGAAAATTTTAAATATTAAATTGTCAAAAGTTTCAACACAAAATTTGCTTTTTGTCCTTTTCTTATTTTTCGGTTCTTCTTGAGTTTATTTTCGTTCGATTTATTATTGTTTTACATTAAAATATATTCTTTTAAGAACAAATCTGCGAAATAATGCCAAAACACTTAAATAGCTGATATAAACAACTCGTTGCGGCTTTGATTTAATATTTTGAACAGCGAAATAGCAACGTTCCTTTATTGCCTTTAACCGCTGTATAAGAGATAAGTTCATTCTATATTGTTAAAATTGAAAAGTTAGTTAAAAAAACTGTGTGAAAAAATGTTCTTACGTAGTGTAACTGCACCACTTGGGACATTCTACTATTCAGTCAATTTCCAAAACAATGAAATCTGGCAAACCACTCAGATTACCCAGGAAAAAACGTAGTAGGGTAAAGAGTCATCCATGACCCCACATTAGACACGGGCGAAAATTCGTAATATTATTTATGACTTGTATAAAACCGTAAATTTAAAAAACTTATTACTATTGTGTCTCCTCCAATCTCCTTAATTAAACCATTAAAGACACCACTAGTTTTTGCATTCTGGACATACACATATGTATATCTTACATTTAATTTCATAATAAAATGTAAATGTTAAGGAAAATAAGTTACGTTAAATAGACTTTTAGATGAAGTTAAACGAAAGGAAAGGTTCAATGGATGTCGTTCATTACTTCGCGTTTTACTAAATGAAATCGATTTCTAATGGCTAAAAGACGACCCAAGAAGAGGATTCATGGAACTTCCAAACGTAGCGGTAAAGCGTGTCGAATTTTTACGATCCTACATACATGAAAAAAAAGGCTTACGGCAATTCGTTTTTTAGACAAAACATGGATTTTTCAGAACGGAATAATTAGTAATTCCTGGCAACATGACAATGCAAGACGACAATGCAAAACGTGTTAGAAAGATTAAAGTAGATGGTAAAAAGCATGTTTCACTCACAGTAAGGTGAATTGTATTTAACGACTAAGATATTTTTTATTCATCATATATATTTCTTCATGCTGGAACTGAAAATGGTTTTGTTGAAGGTGTAGACATCATACTTTCGTCAAAAACGCAACTCACCGATTATCATGGTGAAATGAATAGGGACAATTTTCTCAAATAGTTTGCAGATCGTTTGCTAAAAAATTTAATTGAACCATTAGTTATTATTATTGACAATACTCCATATCACAGAATGCTGTTAGTGAAAGTACCAAATCGAATATGGAATAAATCCAATGTTCAGAATTTGCTGCGTACACAAAATATCGGATATTCAACGAATATCTTTAAAAGTGAATTTTGAGACATTATTGTTAGGTAAACATAAAATTTTAAAACAACATTATTGGTTTCTTAAACGTTTATATTGCAGGAATAACCTTCCAAAAAATACGTTGTTGAGAGCCTAATGAAAATATATGGACATACGGTCTTAAGACTTCCATTGTATCATCACATTTTTAATGCAATTGAAAAAATATGAGGCACTGCGAAAAATTACTATAATCGACATGTTGATCGAGATGATAATACGGAAGTCGACTGTCTTAATATGTGGCATAAAGCACTTGCAAAAATAATTCCTAAAATCTGGATCATCAATCATATATACTGACAAAATTATTAATCAATGGTATGAAAGAGAGCATATTCTGGATCGAAATGAACTCTTATCCCTAATTATCAGGGTAAATGAAGATAGCGAGAGTAATGAAAATGATTTTCTGTCAGACTATTAGATAGAAATTAAATTAAAAATATGTTATTGTTTTTTTAAACTTATTTAACCCATTTTAAGCAAAAAGTATTAAAGTGACTTACAGGTAACCTCACATTACTTAGGGCATAATGTTTCCATACATATCTATATTCTATTAAAATACAGTTTAATCTGAGAAGCTTCAATACTATGTAAAGTTTAGTAACACTGCGTGTTATTTGAGTGATGACATCAGTCTGCTTTTATAATAAACAAATTATAGTTAGATTTTATGTATCGATTACCGTTTTGTCTAGACTCTATAAATCTATCGAAAGGGCACCAGCCACCCTGTACATACATATGTAGAAATATCAACCCTATACCCAGTCAATAAAACTTGCGGAACCAATATGATCAATGCATTTCATTATTATCTTAAGAAATTATGCACAAATAACAATGGTGAACATTACAAACAATTCTGTTAACATCGAACACCACTAAAACTTTATCGCTTCAAATTGGCCAGCTTCTTTTGAATCCCTTGAAACTTGTTAAGGATTGCAACGAGTTGATAGTCGACCATTAAAATTTCGAACTGCTGCTCGTTTATTTCTTTCTCAGATTGCCTCAGAGACTCCTGAAGATCCTTATACTCCAACAAATAATCGTTTTCCGAAAGGGCCAATTCCAGGAGTAACATTTCCTTATCAAGCTGACTCTGATTTGCCGAAATGTTTGATGTTTCAGAAGAACACATGTTAACAACTTCCAATTCAACAAAACTGATTTACCAAATTGTTATTTCAATATTAAGGGACCAGTTAAAATAATATGCTCAAATCTTTTTGAGTCTTTAAACGCAAAACTGTAAATTCCACAACATTTAAAATGACGACTATATCTAGCTAGCAGCTGTCAAATAGTCAGAAAAATGTCGGATTATGCAAAAAAAAACAAAAAATGCCTGACTTTGCGCATGCATCCTTGTTTATTACATAATTTCGCAATGTGTTGAACAAACATAAGCAGCTATTAACAGTCATTTTTTTCTCCGACAGACCGATAAAAGAATACGTACCTAACAATATTAAAAGAAGATTTATTTCATAATTATTCTAGTGCACATTGGAATGTTAAGTGCATTATTAATTAAGTAATTAACGAGGTTATTAATAAGCAAAATGTCACACTTAAATGCATACGGTTTCCATAAATTATTGCTTGTGAAGTGTGGGGAAGCTGGAAATTAGTAGGTAGTACTACTAAACTAAATTTCAGCCTAAAGGCTTCCCACACTTCAGAAAACTGCAGAGCCATTGAATTTCTTGTTTTAATCGCTAATAATTGAGCTTTCGATCCAAGCGATACGATTTCTTAGAGCAACAAATCATTTACTGTGTAGAATTTAGTCGTTTTTTAATTGACATGATCCAAATAATTCAAATTTCCGCAGCTGAGCTAACCTGAGCTAACCTGCTCATTCGCTTGAGAACCTATTTAAAATTGAGACTTTGAACCCATCAAGATGATCTAAATGTAGCTTTGAAAGCTATATTTGGCAAATTAGACACAAATCAATCTACCGTGACCCTCTTACAACATGCCAGTATAACCGGCACATCTCTGACTCTAAAATGACATATGCGAGAGTTGTCTGTTAAATTCAGTTCTTCTAGATCATTAGGCCTGTCCCTTAAGCAGCAAAATATCCAATGTCATCAAAGCACTGAGGAATTAAAATGCATCTTAGCAAGCGTTTTAATCTCTAGCAATATTCGCATAATTGCTATATAAATACTTTCGGAAATGTCATCGTTTTTCTTAGCTAATTTGGTAGAAAATGTGGCAACATTTAACCGTGTTTGACGCTAATGATGAGTGCTCACAAGCATAAGAATGACAATGTAACTGTAATTTTACTCAAAACAAGCCTTAGGTCCCCACAAACAAACCTACGTTCATGGGTATTGACCATAATAGCGATCCTATCAGTATATCAAAATGGTATATTAAACATATTGAGAAACATTTTAATGCCTTAGGGATTAAATAACTAACCAAACCTGGATTAAAACTTAGAAAAAGTGTGAATTTTTCATGCAGTAAAAATATATTACTTACTTCGCTTTTGATAAATAAAAATAAACATTTATATATGCAGTTTTTTTGGAATATTTATGAAAAATTATTGTATTAATTAATATTATTTGTTTATTTATTTTTTTACAATTATTATACCAATGGAAACTTTAATGGAGATGGATTATTCGTGTTACAATCAAGATTCAAATGTTCTCACCTCGGTTGTTACAAAAGAAAAACGATGCATTAAATGGATTGGATTTGGGCAATGTAGCATAGGCACATACATGAGAAAAACATTACAAGTATGGAAGTAAGCCCGGCTGTATACCCAGATTTTGGGGAATAAAAGGTGTCAATTTTAAAACTTCGCATCCCTATTATGACGAAACGGGATAAGTTTTTCAAAAATCGCTGAAATACGTCGATTTTGTTATCAAGAAAGAACAATTTTTATGTAGAATTCATTGCGCCTCTTTCAACCTTCTACCTCATAGAGCCATCTTCTCATATATCTTAAATGTTAAAGAGAGTTAAGTGATACATCACTTTAAAGGGCTTTTCATTTTCTACATTTTGGTACCTTATTTGTTACATTTGACTGTTGCGTTATCAACTTAGGCGTCTTTGATCAATATAAATTATTTTTTCCTATTAGTGTTTTGATAACATTGAAAATAAGACTTTTTTTATTCAAACATGTTTCATGACTAAGAAATTGTTGTAATAAATCAATTTACTTACCTATTGACTTATTGTTTGTCGAGACGAGCATCAAAAGAAAATATGCATAATTACTGTAGCAAATGTTTATCAATCTAATAAATTTCCTTGTTCCTTGAAAAGAAACATCTAGAATATGAATTTTTTATTGTTTACTTTTGTTTGCAATAGAATGCTGTTCCGTTGAATTTTTATATTATCTTGCATGGAAAATATTATTTACTTATCTGTAGTACTGGTCGATGTCACTAGGTAGTCAAATCAGATAATTGAAATTTATTGCGATAATTTATGTTTTATTATGAGTAATTTTAAAAACGCTATACGTAATTCAGCAAAGAACTAAAATTATTTTTATTTATGGAGAGCAAGGAAGATACGCAAGAAGAATGGCAAGAGTTTTTAATGCTAAAAATCTTAAGTCTGATGTGTGTCACAGATACGTTTGGGACTTAATAAAAAATGACTGAAACGGGTTCAATTGCAAACAAAAAAAGGGCTGTTCGGCGTGTTTTAAATGAAGCTGCTCAAATAGAGATTCTGGGAACCTTCGTTACAGAACCCAGCAATTCACTGCGTATGGTCACGGATCAAACTGGATTGTCCATTAAACTGTACAAAAAGCACTGAAATTAAATAAATTTCATCCCTGCAAAATGCAAATTCTGCAGGAACTTTATGACGACGATTTTCATAGAAGAATCGATTTTTGCTAAATCACGACTAACTTAATAATAACCAAATTTTCTTTAACAAACATTTGTTTCAGTAATGAATGCGCCTTTTTTCTAAACGGTCAGGTTAATGACAGGACTGCCGATATTGGAGTGATGAAAATCCCCACGTTTTTAAAGGGGGTGCTATTACGGTGACCAGAAAAAAATCATATATTGGCTGATATTAATCGAAAATGCCGTTATAGGACCTTTGTTTATTAAGGAAAACTTACTTGGAGAGCTGTATTCAAACTTACTTGAAAAAGTGATTGATTTTTTAATAACAATTCATTTGGAAGATCAAATTAGTGGAAACATCTTGTAAGGAGACCAAATACATTTTCAGCAAGATGTAGCTCCATAGCATTATTTCCGCATAAGGCGAGAATGGTTGGATGACAGATTTCCCAACAAATGGATTGGTAGAGGGGAACCGATAGAATAGCTTGCAAAATCACCAGGCTTAACGCCTTTGAATTATTTTTTACAAAGACATATAAAATCGGTTGTTTATGAAAGCCAGTCTGATAATATTGAAGATTTGAAACGAAGAATCACAGAGGCAAGCGATATTTGAAAATATCAAGGAACAGTGTCAAAATAGGCTTTATTATTATTTGGAAAATAATTAAGAATATTTCGAACATCTAATAAACTAAAAGTGTTAAAAATAGGAATTCCAATTTTGAACGTGCTTTTTGTTAAAGGCCAGTAACAAACAAAATTATTTATTTTATAATTTAAAACCGCTATGCAAAAATTTATTAGAACAATTTCCTAATCATAAGATATGGTTGAATAAAAAAATCTTAGTTTCAAATACCATCAAAACACTAATAGAAAAAATGAATTTAGCATAATAAAAGACACCTAACTAAATAATGCAACAATCAAATGTAACAAATGAGGTAGCAAAATGTAAAGAATGAAAAGCCCTTTAACATGATTTATCACCTAACCCTCTTTACCATTTAAGATACTTGAGAGGGAGTTGGAGTAAACGGTTAAAAGGAGCGTAATGAATTCTTTATAAAAATGTTTCCCCTTAAATAACAAAATCGACGTACTTCTAGGATTAAAAAAAATATATCCCATTTCGAGATAATAGAGACGAGATGTTTTCAAATTGACATCCTCTAGAACTAACTCTTACTGAACTACCACTAAACGTGAACTGAAATTTCAGTTCTAAATTTGACATAAAGATTATTTTTCTGTGAAAATCACAATTTTAATTACGGGTGAGTTTTAAAAATAAAGTACTGGGCCCTTTGTATCATAACTGAGACTAATGTCAGAACTTCTACTTCACTAAATAGTTTTAGACGACGTAAGGAATTTTGTTAAATATTCATGATACAAATATTGCAAATAGTAACGACTTTTTTATACAGTCAACTGGTCAATGAGCCTCTAAAAATATTTAAAAAAGTAAACAGAAAAACGCTATGTTTAGTTTGCAAATAAAATAAAAAGTAAAATTTTAATTGGGGATACTTGTTATAATCTGATAAAATTTATGATAAAATTGATATTTAGATTTAAAATGGTTTCTTCCTTCATGCATAATTTAAAATGAAACCTAAAGACGCTGCATTATACTTCCCAGATCAGACTCCAGACTGAAAGTATCTATAAGTAGGTACTATAGATCTTGATAAAAATGTAAAATGTCTTGATTTTCACTTGGCCAGATTTTTTAACATTCCCATGGAATGCAGTGATTTCTCGAAATTGCAACTAGTTTTGACACAAGGTTTCACTCAGAATGTACTGACTACTGATCAACCAATCAAAAAGTATAAATTAGAACTTCTCACTTTCCAATTTCTGCAAAACGCCAAATTATGCATGTGACCATGCAACTTTTAATGACTAAATTATCAATACCAAGTTAATTGTATTTTAAGGTTTTTTTAAACAGAACTTTCGCTTCATTCTTTATTTTGAGGGTATTACGGGCATTCATTCCAAAAACAACAGTGCATTGCGTGTATACCAAGATGCATACTTAATTAGTGTTTATAACAGCTTTGACTCAAAGTTTGTCCAGAGTAAAGTGTCAAAACTAAAAGTTCAAATTCAAATTAAAACTTCAATTATTATATTATTACGTATTTTAAAGATATCAATGGGTTACACAAAAAGAGACCGGTTCTATGCTATCGGTAAAAAAATACAATAGATAGAACTCTACACACAACATTGTTTGTTGCTTCATTTCCATAGAAACAATGCATCTCATAAAGCTCTCAGCAATGTCAGTAAGTTGTTACCGGTAATTGAACGTGATGTTGATTTTGCTAGTAGGATCATATTGATACAAACCAAGAAATTCAACTATAAACAAACAGGATTTCGACATGAAGTCGCATGAGAGTTATGTTGTTGGTATGTAATACTGGTAACCTTACAAGGACATTTTATAATTTGCCACCAAGTTCAGCCAATTTAACAAATTAATTTGAAAAGTAATAGGTATTTCGCAAGCAGTTCCTTAATATTTTTCATAAGGAAAACTTTGTTTAGTCTGAATAATTTTTTTCTGGAATATTACTTTTGTAGTAGCTTTACAAGATTAATATTTTATAAATAGTGAAAGAGTTAGACAAAGTCAATTGACCGGTCAAATTTTGGTCAAGTAACCGCATCGTATGTAGAAAATTTGTTTTACTTCTTGGGGCCTTTTATACATTATAAAGAACTTTCTTTAATGACCACTTTGTGCAAAAAAATATTGAAGTAATGGTACTTACTTCTCTCTTCAAATATTTTTGCTTGTATTTTTATGTTTTCTTAATTAAACACATCTATATGTACTTAAGTACTTTTATTTGTACGTTGTTTTCTTTACCATTTAAGTACCTTATCTGATCTAAGGTTCTATTATACATAGATGATACCGGCGACCGTAATCTAATATTTTCAACAAGCAGAACTTTTTATAAAAGACGATTTCTCGTAAAATAAATGTCTAGGTACCAAATATTTTTCTCCTTATCAACTAGATATGTAGATATTCTGGATAACTCCTACCCATTTTGTCATACAAGAACATCACATTTTTCCTTCCATTGATTGTATCACAAGCAATCTTCTTTTAGGCAAGTCCCTCAGCAAGTACTTAGATATCAAGATAGATATATCAGTAACCAGTTTTAATTCAAATCTTATCAGTTATTCATAATATATAAACATTAGGACAAGTATTAAGTGTTCTTTTAAATATTGGTCCCAGCCCGAGTATGGATGGTATTAAAAAATAAAGATCAGATAAACTGTATTACTAAAAATATAAAATGACTGTCATTAATTTTTTATAACACAAGATCATTATGTATTGTAGTCAAAAATTTCCTTCTTTTGACAATTAGTTAAGTAGGGTAGTTAACAAATTATGGTAGCTTTATACAGAAAAATAAGAATAAGGAATTTAGGAGACATAAGAATAAAGTTTTAGCTGTAATATCATGTGGAGTATGTATAAAGCAGAATAAGGAATAAAATTACTTTACATCAACCACTTAAATTCGAGGGTAGACGTGGCAAAACTGTTAAACACTGAAAAAAAAATGAGTATGAAGATGAGTTAACATCAATGAAAAGGTTTATTTTATAATGAGTATCATTGATGTTGTTGCGAATGTCAGAAAATTGACTGTTGTATTAGATTTAAAAAAAACAAAAAATATAGTACATTAACATATCCTGAAAAATCTAAGAAAATAGCAGATAACCTTAATTTGTTCCTGCCTTTTGTCAGGAAATGATTAAAAATTAAAAAGATATAAAAAATACAAATATTTGTGGCAAAAATGTGGGATGAGCACCTATAATCAACAAAAGTAAAAGGAACAATTCTCTCCAAGAAATAAAAAAACCGAAGGAGTACTTTACAAGAAATTTAACCAAGATAAAATTCAGAAACAGGCAAAAGTTTGTCAGCTGAATGTGTTGCAAATTTTGTAAAGATGATTGATAACCCTAAAAGAAACTCCCAACATTTACAGACATGTGTATTAAAATAAAATTTTTATAGTTTTCAAAATTTAGGCCAATGAAGTCACTACTACCGCTCATTAACATTCAAAACAGAAAAGGACTTTCTATGGAAAATCCAATTTGGTGTGAAGTGATTATTTTAAATATTGGAAACTGTTAAAAAAATATACTTAATATGTTAAATATTTGTAACTTTTATAAGTGTATTTTGGAGCCATAATTATTTTTATCTTGTAAAATTCATATCAGGGTTTGTGCATTCATTACTAGTAACATTCGACAGTCTATCTAAAAATCTCATAGAGAACTACTCTGTATTTTTAAATCAAAATTGGTTGTTTTACTTTCAGTGATTATCACTTGTCATCCCAAATTTTTGCCACAAATGTTTGAATTTCTTGTTCTCTCTATAACTCCTAATAATAATGTCATCACATAATAGTTTAAAACATGTATAACAATATCTAAGTGAATTTCTGAAAATTTTGGAGTGTCATTTAAACATTTTTTTTAAAACATTTAATTGTTAGCCTTCTTAAAAGTTAGCAACTTTCTTAACCCTCATTCCTTTCATATTAGACATTACTTAATTTATACACACATTTATATGATTTGGTATTGATGGATATTTGTTAATTCTTAAACCTTACTCCTTATTCTCGTTAGTAAAGCTCCCATTTGTAATGTTTAATGTTTTTTTAATCATAATATATAACTTTCAGCCTTCTTACTTACTATTTAAATATTTAAAATTGCATTAAGAACTATGAAAAAAACCTTATGTCAAAGGATATAAAGGATTTAATAATATTAACATTTATTTATAAATAAACATAACTAATGCACTGAGTTGTCTCAGCATACAGTATGAAATCAAACATAAATAGATTCATTTATGTCAAGTAAAATGCATATGTGCATTGCCATTTTTTTCGTTATATATTCACATCACATTGAAAAAGGCATGACATTAATTTTTTTTCTGATTGATTTGTCATAAAATGACATTGTGATTTTCATTATAATTATGACATGACCATGTCATTATGATGAGGTTCTCATAGGGCTATTCGAGCAAGTAGACTGATTTCATACTACATAGTACCACTGTCAACTCTTAGTCAATTTAATTTGCAAGAACTATTTTTTGGCAGTTCCTGGCAAATATCAATGTTCCAATATCTTTTTGCTCAATTATCCCTTATGTATTAGTTGGTTTAATTACCTAATAATTAACTCGATTAATAGGCAGAACCAACAATGAACATTTCTACTTAAGAATGGAGCTAAGAACTAAGGAAAAAAAGAAGGGAAGAATGTTCGGTAATCAAAAACTGTTAACTTACCTTTGAAAAATTTAAGACGACCTCCCTGACCATAATTAGGCTTGTGGCACTCCTTTGAATTTCTGTCAACACTTCCATTCATCCCATATCTTCTGTGGCTTTCCTCTGTCATTTTGACACATTTTGTCAAGATGTTGGTTGGAGAACTTTGAGAATCGGATATATGCATTTCATACTGTTAAATTACCGCTTAAGGACCCTTTCTTCAAATAAATCATCTTAAAAAACGTTCTGGCAGGCGATTCAATTCATTCCACCTGCTGTGCAACTGGCCGCGGAAATATCGCTTTCTCTGTATACGCGAGCGAGGGAATCGCATTACTACTCAAATACAACACGAGCATTGTTTAAACATTATCAGAACTTCCTCGGTTTGTTTATTTTATCGAAATCTTGGCGAATTCGTCTACTTCACTCGAGTCCCGTGGTTCAAATTTTGATGATGTCGACGGCTCAGTCGGTCTCACAAAAAGTTCATTCACTTTTCCTTTTCGAACGTTTTTTTTTACTTTTTGATTCGAATGCATGCGAGATTGTTGTAAGAGAATGTGGGCTAAAGGCTTCTAAGATAATTAATGTAGATTTTCTGTCGCGATTAGAACTAGCTTTTAAATTATCTGAAAATAAATAAAATAAAAAAATATAAAAATTAAATTTATCCGGGTTGAGCCCATTTACGACATTTACCGTTTTTTAATTAATGGTAAAACAGGAAACTAGACAATTGTCATAATCGTATGTCACAGAATTTCTATTTGACCACTGTTGGTCTTGTTCTGACATTTGACCATCGTATTTAGACATCTTTGTCTATAGCGTGTTTATTTGAAGAAGATTTCTGTAAGTTTGAAGACAAAGGACACCTATTTGAAGGTTAAATGACTTTTGACGTTAGGCAGTCATTGACACATCAAATGTCACATGGCTGCGTTTTGTTTTTTGTTTGAGGTTGATGTGATTGATTTTCCTTCTCGTTTATGAATATTTTCCGGCAATTTTTCACTTTACGTGTTTACAAATAAACCAACTTAAATTGCTTAAATATCAGCTCTTGTATTATCTAGATGCTCTCATCCTATTCGGTTAACAAGTAGCTGGTCTAAATTTTTGTTACTAATACAACACGCATCATGAGTGACCAAGTGAGTAGTTTTTCTTCGCCTTTCTTGTAAGTAATACAACTGTAATTGTTATTAAGCAGCTTCCCCAAGATATGCAAACTCCTCCGCCAATATTGCAAGGACCACCTCCGGGATTAATGGGACCTCCACCAGTTTTAGATGGTCTTCTGCCTCCGCTTAGTATAGCTAACCCTAATACTGGCTCTTCTTCAGGTGCTGCACCACCTATACAGGGAATTCCTCCCTTACAAGCACCTCCTAATTTCTTTGAGCCGCCTCCTGGTGCTTCTGGATGGTCTGAGAATGGGGAATCCAGTAAGTTAACTTATGTGTAAGAAACGGAGTCTAAATTCAAAATATATGCAAGTTTTGGATATTTGGATGTCTTATAAAGCTGAGAATAATATTCATCTCCAACAATTTGAAGCAGATAATAATAATTTCCATCATGCCCAACAAAATGGTTTTGTGTTACAAATAACATCACAATAAAATGGCTGTGATACTTGTGGCCAGGCTTAGAGACTAAGTTGAATAGATTTATTTTCTGCAAGAAGTAAGTTTTGAGTTTTTAGCTTTATGCAGAAGTAAGTCCAATAAATATGAAATGAATAATAAAATTATAAAATGCAAATTTGCAAGCAAATGTATTTTGTGGCTATTTTATTCCTTGAAACTGATTATTATAGATAGATAAGGAATAACATTCACTTTAAATACTCACAAAATAAAACAAATCATTGCATAAATTAAGCCAAAAATGAGATTTGGTTTTGAAATGTGAGTCAGTCACATATGAAATAAATAGATAAAAAGCTTACCCATTTTTGGACAGATTGACAATAAAGTCACTTTCTACAGGTGTCTAAGTGGTAATGCATTATTGTAATATTAATAGTTAATGAAAATGTTTTCAAGCATATAAAAACTGACTAGCTTGCTTAATTTTTTAAAGGTAAAACCATAGTGATGAAGAGGAATAGGTTGCCTCCGCAGAAAATCTAAAATATGATTGTAAATATCACTCTGAAATAATTTAGAAAATACTCACAATACAGGGTGCCTAAAATAAGGAGTACCACTATGGGGATTTTCGAAACGGTAAGAGATACAGATTTGGTTAAATGCAAGAAAAGTTACGTAATCAAGGGCCTAAAAAAATGGCGTTTAGAAATCCCCGAAATATGTTTTGGTTTTTGAGATATTTGGGAAAAATTGGATTTTCCGATTTTAAATGTTATTTGTTTCTGGCGGTAATATTAAACCTAGACTAAAACTGATGGCACTTTTCTACAGCAACTTTTAATGCACTTTAATGTGGCATTGTCAGTTTTTTAATCCGACGTTTCGTCATTGCGGAACCATCATCAACTTAATTTTTTTAAATTCGGTCTGAATGTTTTGATATCAGATTCTGAAAGCTCTTTTTATTCTAAATTCAACGATGTATAACACTTTGCAGTTTAATTGCATTTTAGTCTCTTTTTTTCGATCCTAAACAAAAAAAAATTATTGCGCACCTGTACATAGTTCTTTAATTTAAAAAAATAAATAGTTAGCTATATAATATTTATATATAGCTATATAATTAGCTAAATAATAGTTAAAAAATAAATATCAATTAACAGTTTATGTCATTTAGGTGTTTAATGATAATCTTTATTAATAATCATTGAATATCTTTCAATTAGATTTCCAGAGAAGTTGATTAGCAGACATTCGAAAACAGCCTGACCAGCACGTTCACCTGATCTAACTCCGCTTGATTTTCTCGTATGGGCGTTTGTTAAGACTTATGTTTATCAGCAAAATTTCGCTAAAGAACAGGAACTGAGGGGGTTAGTTCTGGAAGCATTTTCCAGTATTACTCCACAAACGTTGATTAGGGTGTCAGAATTCACAGTTTCAAGGTGCTATTTATGCTTGGAAAGTAATGGAAATCTTTTAAAACATTGCTTTAAAATTAGTTGTTTTGTTTGTATTCCTTTGTTGTTGTTTTTCTAATTTTTAGGTCGTCTTTTAATAAAATTTTATTTGTACTTTGTTAATTCTATTAAATTAGTGCATTAATTCAGCCATCAAATTATTATTTATTTTTAAAAATTAAAAAACTATGTACAGGTGCGCAATAATTTTTTTTTGTTTAGAGTCGAAAAAACAGACTAAAACGCAATTAAACTGCAAAGTGTCACACATTGTTGAATTCAAAATAAAAAGGACTTTTAGAATCTGATATCAGAACATTCGGACCGCATTTAAAAAAATGAAGTTGATGGTTCCGCAATGACGAAACGTCGAACTAAAAAACTGACAATGCCACGTTAAAGCGCATTAAAAGTTGCTGTAGAGAAGTGCCATCAGTTTTGGTCTAGGTTTAATATTACCGCCAGAAACAAATAATATGTAAAATTGAAAAATCAAATTTTTTCCAAATATCTCAAAAATCAAAAAATATTTCGGCGATTTCTAAACGCTATTTTTTTAGGCCCTTGATTGCGCAACTTTTCACCCATTTAACTAAATCTGTATTTCTTACCATTTCGAAGATACCCACAGTGGCCCTCCTTATCTTGGGCACCCTGTATACACACAAGTCTATAGTTACCTAGTGTAAATGGATCACCCCTCTTAACAACAGGAGCAGTTCTTCCAATTTTAGGTACATAGAAAAACTCTAATCATAAGGCATTCATTTAATAGGTACAGTGGCGGTCATAGAAATAACACACTTCATAGAAAACTTAAAATAAGTTAAAGACAAATAAATAAAATAAAATGCAATATAGCTTATATTTCTATGAAAGATACAGAAGTTATAAAAGAAAAAAAATTCAGAAAAAATGAACAAAAATTAGGAAAAACAAAATCTTTTCTAACATCTAGAGGCATTTAAATAGCACACTTTGAAAAATTGTGAAAAAAAAACTAATATTTCGTAGGAAAACCCTTATTTTGAATGATAGCTTTAAGTCTAGATGGTACATATTCCACTAATTTTTGGCAAATGTTATTCGGAATAGCGTACCAGGAATTCCGGATATTTTCCCACAATTCATTAAGATTAGATGGATTTTTCCCCTTGAGATCTGTTTTTATATGTTCCCATAAGTTCTCAATGGGGTTCAAGTCCGGGCTTTGAGGTGGCCAATCCAAAACATCCACTGCATGTTCCTGGAACCACGATTTCACAAGCCGTGAAGTGTGTTTTGGGTCGTTGTCATACATAAATCTGTATGAAACCGGTAGAAACTCATCCGCATAAGGTTCCATTACATTTTCAAGTATGTTCCTATACACAAATTGGTCCATATTACCTTGTATCCTGTAAATAGGACCCACTCCTCGCCAGGACATTGCACCCCAAATCATGATTGAACCCCCTCCGTGCTTTACAGTTTTGACTGTGTATTGAGGATGAAAACTAGTATTTGGAGGACGACGAACGTAAGATTTACAATCACTTCCGAATCGGTTAAACTTAGATTCGTCACTCCACAACACGTTTTTCCAAAAATTTATACTTTTTGCTATATGTTCTTTAGCGAAAAGTAGTCGCTTTTTAAGATTTCGTTTAGATACAAGCGGTTTTTTTCTGGCAATACATCCCCGAAGGTTCGCTTCATTTAATCGGCGTCTTATGGTTCTTATTGACACATTTATATCGTAATTTCTTACAATTTCCTACCTAATTTGTTTCGCGCTCCAAAAAGGATTAAGCTTGCTTAAACGTTGGATAATTTTATCCATCTTCTCAGTAGTTTTTCTCTTTCGGGCTGCTCTAATTTTATTTGATGTACTGCCTGTCTGCATATGTAGTTTTATCGCATTGTAGATGAGCTTCCTTGAACACTTTAAACTTTTACTAATTTCAGTTATGCTCTTTCCATCATTTTTCAATTCAATTATTAATGCACGCTTCTCGGCACTGCAGTGCTTTTTTCTACCCACTTAAAAACAATCAATTTAAATGCTTTAAATAACAAATAGAGCTACTTACTAATTAATTTCCTATCTGAGAAAATAAATGAACGCCAAAAAAAAAAGTTTAAACAATAAATGTATATCGTGTGCTATTTATGTGCTCTTCGGTCAAATGGTAAAGTAGGTTTAAGAAGTCAATAAACAATAATACCTATTTTTTGGCGATGTATTTTTTATTGTTGTTGACTGGTACATTTTCGGTAAACCTTTATTCCAAGAGTTTGTTTACAGTTTGATAGAAATAAATAAATTTTTGAAGTGTGCTATTTCTATAGCCGCCACTGTATATCTTTTAATGGTGTTGTAACTAAGTGGTCAAACTATTTGATAATTTTAACAGGTATTCCATCAAGACCAGATGACAACTTGTTAGGCAAATATGACTTCAGATTTGTCAGTTATATGTCAGCATTAAAAATACTGCAGTATGTTGGGATATACCTTCAATAAAATCAAACATTAAATCTTAACTGTATGAATCAAATTGTTCAGCACATGGAACATCATTATCATCTTTAACACATATACCACTTTGAGAATTAAATTTGTTTAATATTTAATGAAAAATATTTCAAGCAATTTTACTCAAAAATTATAAGAGCTATAAGGAAAAACAGATAATTGAAGTTTAACACTATGCTTATCTTAAAGTTTTTAAATTGAAATCCAATTGGCTATAAAGATAGCAAATTGGATTGGCTACAAAAGATTTAAGGAGATTTCCTTATGCCTGAAGAATCTCTGGTTAGTTAATTGACTTCCTTTTTCAGGACACCCTATGACAACACACAATTTCTGTACTTCATTTAAGCTTTCATAAGTTTTTTGTTTAATAATCCTTCTAATCTTAAAATAAGACCTAAAGGCATTGAAATTTGTATATACTCCCAATCATTAATACCGCAACAAAGTGCTTATGATAAATCCGTGTTTCTTATTTTAATCATTAACTTACCATTTATATAAAGTTAATACCTGCCAGGAATTTAATTTTGTCATTTTAGGTAACGATCAAATAAAGCAAGCACCACCAGCGCAAGAAAAACAATTACCATCATTGTTATCTTTGAAGGTGGATCCTCCAGCTCAAGTGGACTCTACTGCTCCAGTTGAGGTATTGGTTCTACCGCAAGTATTGGAAGACGTTTTAGCTCTAAAGAATCAAAGAGTAATGGAGTTGGGTACTGAGGAGGAGGCTGGTAACAAGGAGAAGCAAGGGGAGTTTGATGTGAGAGGACCTTTATGGGAGAAGGTGGAGAATGGTGCTCCTGTAAGTAATTCAATTGATTTATTATTTTATCTGTATAAAGTTGAATATTAACTCCTGAAAACCTGCCAAGTGATTAAAATTTAAATCATTAGATGTCTGAATTTTGAGAAAATTTCAACATTTCACTTTCTGATTTTTTGACTTGTTTCGTTTTTCTTTTGAGTACACATCCAATATGTCATTTATTTAGGAATCAGAACTAGTTGAAGGTGAAGACGATGCACAGTCTGCGAAGTCAAAAGATCCCAAGGAAAAGGTAAGCAAAAATAAAAAGAAAAAGAAGAGGAAGAAAAATAAGAAAAATAGAGAAAATGAGGAGCGGCTGAAGATTGGACTTGAAGACGGTGAAGTTGATGAACAACTCATTGTAGAGCTCATGGACCCAAAGGAAGAAGTTGAAATTGAGTGAGTTTTATTAACCACAATTTAGTCTTCTTTATATCAAAACTCATATATTATACAGATATGTGCAAGAAAGGATCGGATTACACGAATTGGCCCCACAATACCGTCAATTCTACTCAATTTTCGAACAATTTAAAATATCTGATGAGAAGTCAAATATTCCGCCTCCCACTTTAGCCAACATTACGTCTTTATCTGGACAATCGAAGTTTGCCGACGACCCAAATGATGATATGGAAGATATGGAAGAGGCAAGTTTTTTTTTGTGATTTCAATATCTGTCTTAATTTTCAATGTTTGAGTAGAAAAAGGTAGAAGATAAAAGTAAAATGTCAAAGAGGAAACTAAAGAAGCTTACACGGTTGAGTGTAGCCGAATTGAAACAGCTGGTGCATAGACCTGATGTAGTGGAAATGCATGATGTTACAGCCCGCGATCCCAAGCTGTTAGTGCAGTTGAAAGCTCATAGAAATACTGTCCAGGTACTTTTAATTAAATTCCGCACATAAGTAAAAGTATTTGCTGTTTACTTATTAAATTGATCTTGTTACATTTAGATAGTTGACTTTGACCTTTTGCAACACAAGAAAAATCAAAATTTGGAAACTAACAAGATCCATTTAACTAAAAAATTAATACGATGATTTTTTAAAATTCGACCATTTATTTAGGTGCCTAGACACTGGTGTTTTAAACGAAAATACCTTCAAGGCAAAAGAGGTATCGAAAAACCACCATTCAACCTGCCTGATTTCATCAAACGCACGGGCATCATGGAAATGAGGGCGTCACTCCAAGAGAAAGACGAGTCTAAGACGTTGAAAGCTAAAATGCGAGAACGCGCCAGGCCCAAACTGGGAAAAATTGATATTGATTATCAGAAACTTCATGATGCGTTCTTCAAGTGAGTATGGAATATACTATATTACCCTTTGTTTACAGGCTAAACACGCACTTACTCGAATTATTAAGGCTTATGGAATATTAGATATTGTTATCAATGGAAATTTATGAGCGCAAGTAATTCATTTGACAATAGCGCAACTCTCATGTGCTAATCATTTCATTTCGTGACATACCACGGGTCAAAAATGGTGACTTTCGACTTTAAAAAGATGTGCACTTCATTTATAATTTCTTTGTATAGCGTTTGACAGTTTTGAGCAGTTCCCATTCTAATAATTCTACTTTGAAGTAAAGAATCTGGCTCTGTATTATTAAATGCTTCAATGTCAAGCGAGAAGCCTGTCGTTTTCCCTTTTTCTTAAGGTCTGTTACAGAATCATGGTTAAGTATATTATTATAGTAATTCTTATATTACCTCATATCTTTTGGTTTTTGATGCTCAACGAACATCGGAACTTTAATTATGCATTTTGTATACGTAGATAATTTGGACGTACAAAATAGCAATATTTCTGTCTATATTTCGGGCTTTGTTCAAGCGACCTTTAGTAGGTCTCGAGCTGTTCGTCAAAATTAAATACGTATTACCGTATTATTTAGTAATTTCTCTATAATTTTATATATCGGCTTACTAATAAATCTTAAACAATATCAAAAAATAGTTTTCATTATATCTCTGAATATATACAGGTGGCAAACGAAACCCAAGATGACCATTCATGGTGATCTTTATTATGAAGGAAAAGAATTTGAAACTCGGTTAAAGGAGAAAAAACCCGGAGATCTTTCGGAAGAGCTTCGCACAGCGTTGGGTATGCCAGTGGGACCTAATGCTAATAAGGTATTATTCGTAAATTTTCCGGTAATGTATGATTAAAGAATAAATTAGGTAGCTACTACGTTTCCATTCTATTTTGCTATTTTAGAACTAGAAATTACTTAGTATTTCCTTTAATAAATCACATCAATAGTAACTTTGCACCTCTTCTTCTCTTTCTCTCTCTCAGGTTCCCCCTCCATGGCTTATTGCTATGCAGAGGTACGGGCCGCCTCCGAGCTACCCGAATTTGAAAATACCTGGATTAAATGCTCCTATTCCTGAAGGCTGTTCATTCGGTTATCATGCAGGAGGATGGGGTAAACCACCCGTAGATGAGAACGGCAAACCTCTTTATGGAGATGTGTTCGGGACAAACCAAAGCCAAATAGACGTAAGTTTCTATATACATTTACAGTGATTCTACAGTGATCTAATTTTATCCATAAATCAGTGCATTTTTAACAAATTGAAATATTAGTGATCATTTATTTGTTACTTTACGCTACCATTTTTATCTTCATTTTAGGATATCGGCGAAGATGCTTCAGTAGATAAAACCCTTTGGGGTGAACTTGAATCGGAATCAGAAGAAGAGAGCGAAGAAGAGGAGGAAGAGGAAGAAACTGAAGCTCAGGCAGTGGATGAGTCGGGTAAGATATCACTAAACTTACTTATTTTAATTAATTGCTTACAACTACAAAATTGCATTCTATTTTCCTGCTCTCTTATCAGGCTTAGTAACACCAGCAGAAGGGCTGGTAACCCCCAGTGGAATCACCAGTATTCCCGCGGGTATGGAGACACCAGAAGCCATTGAATTGCGAAAAAAGAAAATCGAAAATGAAATGGAGAAGTATAACCAAATCATTAATAAGTCACATATTCAATTTATAGTAATGCAATGTTTCATTTACAGCAATGAAGCTCCAGCTCTTTATCATGTTATACCCGAAAAACGAAACGAGCGCATTGGAAACGCCATGATGGCAAGTACACACGTGTATGATATAGCGTCTATGGGAGCTGCCCAAAATCCAGTACCTATAAGACGGTAGGATTTTTAGTATATTTTTTTACTTTTTGTTTTATAATTCATTTTTTCAGTTCTAATGACAGAGAAGGTATGGTAGAATTGGCCTTAGATCCGTCTGAACTGGATATGGACAGTGACGCAATGGCGGTCAGATACGAACAACAAATCAGAGAAAATCAGTCGCAACTGCAAAAGGAGGATTTGAGCGATATGTTGGCTGAGCATGTAGCAAAACAAAAGGTACATTTTTCGCTTAAAGTAGGAAATGTATAAAAATAATTATGCTTGTTTCAGAGTAAACGCAAGAGGCAACAACAGGATTCAAAAAGTACTAAGAAGTATAAGGAGTTCAAATTTTAAGACAAGAGCGACTAAGTGTTCGTTAATTTTATATTTCATTGCATACATTGCGTAATTAGTTCAGGTACACCAAGCATCTATAGAAGTTTAAATAAAATAGAAGTGATCTTTCTTCTCTTTAATTGTTTATTCCATTTCGGCTTCAATGTATGGTGAATTTTTAAGTTAATAGACGTATACTAAATGTTTCACTAATTTGAAAGAATGTTTAAAAAGTATTGTCTTATTTATCCTGCAACGCAATATTTATTATGCAGTGCTTCACAGTTTTATAAGGACGTAGGAAAAAAATTAATTATCTTTGACTACTCGCAATGGTAAAAGTATTTAATAATTTCAGTCCATTAAAAATTAGTCATAAACTGCATAAGAAATAATAGAATATTACCTATTTGAAGAGCATTTAATAGAGATATTTTTGCCCGAAATAATACCATTTGGATTTTATGAGTCCCAAAAATTCTAAACCTGTCGTATTTTATAAACAGTTGGAAATCACAATAACAGACCTACGTTTATGATCCATACGGTGTCCAGAAATTCGTGGTCAAAAATTATAGGGTATACAAGGACGTCAAAATCCCAGCAATCCTTGTTCTATTAGGTAAAAATTATTTTAAATGCCTATAAAGAGTTTCAAATGATGTTTCTGAGTTTATCAGAAAGTATTTCATTTCTATTTTGCGTTTAAAATTTTCTGAAACAAGTTTGTTAGATGAAGCCATTGGTTCTTTTCATTTAATTGGAAATAATTAAAGATAAAAGCAGAAGATAATGTTAAATTAAATAGAAAATATATTTACTAACGCAAAAATTCCTGTCACACCTTGTATTACATATTTCTTTACTTGGATATGAATCTTCAAAAACGATTAACTTATAGAATTCAAAGTTTATATTATAATTAATACAAATAGTTGTGAACTCTGCACCTAAAATTTAAATAAGATCAGCCACGTTCATGGGCATTTCATCAATCTGTGTTGAATAGTACTGTTCAATGTCTCTGAGAATCCTGATGTCGTCAGACTTGACAAAATTGATAGCGACACCCTTACGTCCGAAACGTCCTGATCTACCTATCCTGTGAATGTACAATTCACGGTTGTTTGGTAGATCGTAGTTTATTACCAAACTGACTTGTTGGACATCAATTCCTAGAAAATTATTATTTCAGCTAATCTAACTATCTTGCCATTGTCTGTCAATAACTTACCTCTAGCCCACACATCTGTGGTAATCAAAACGCGGCT
Source organism: Euwallacea similis (assembly GCF_039881205.1). Classification (NCBI taxonomy): domain Eukaryota; kingdom Metazoa; phylum Arthropoda; class Insecta; order Coleoptera; family Curculionidae; genus Euwallacea; species Euwallacea similis. The sequence continues at coordinate 3,796,394 of NC_089623.1, forward strand.
TTGCCCCGACCTAAACTCTTTCATAATGTTGTCCCTCTCTTTCTGGGGCATGTCGCCATGCATAGCGCTCACTGTAAAGTTGCTCTCCCTCATTTTCTCAGTCAACCAATCTACCTTCCTTTTAGTATTACAGAAAATCACTGCTTGAGTGATTGTCAATGTATCATACAAGTCACAGAGTGTGTCGAACTTCCACTCTTCCCTCTCGACGGCCACGAAGAATTGTTTAATACCTTCTAGAGTCAACTCATCACGTTTCACCAAAATACGAATAGGATCAGTCATGAATTTAGTAGTAATTTCCAAAATTTCGTGAGGAAGTGTAGCTGATATAAGAATGACTTGTGTGGATGGCGGTAGAAATCGGTATACATCGTAGATTTGTTCTTTGAAGCCTTTATTTAGCATTTCATCCGCTTCGTCGAGGACAAGCATTTTTACGGCCCTAGTACGTAATGCTCGCCTACGTATCATATCTAGAAATATTATAAATCAAAAAGGTGCGAATAGAACCTCTATATAGGGTATCCCAATTAAAATTTACACCCCATGAAATATCGGATTTTATCCAAATGTGGGGAAAATGCTAAAATATGTCAATTTTAATTTTAAATGGGACCAAATTTTATCTTGATTTCAAAGAAATTTCTGCATCCCTCTAGTGTTCAGAGCCACCCTTTCAAAAACTTTAAATAGCAAGAAAGACCGAGTAACACATTTAGAAGCTTCTTTCATTCTCTATGCAACTATGTTTTATATACAGGATGGTCCTTAGTTAATGGGACACAGAGCCTAGGCGGATTCTTGGTATAAAAATAATCCGATTTACATAAATTGATGTTATACCAAAAGTTAATAATAACCAAGATACAGGGTGTTAAATTTGAAAAAATAAATCACATTTTCTTTAATAATTTTCGACTACACTAATTTTACTAATTTTATAGAATTTTGTCTTAGGGGTTTTTTAAGAGAAAAATTCAAATTAATGAACGATTTAGTTGTATCTTTTAGAGAGCGCCACCAGCGACCATTAGGACATCTTTAAACAGCTGCAAATTTTTTGTGCCACATTGTATTGCGCTTTCGAGTAGAAAAATCTATTTCTCTATTTTTTCTACTGAGAAAAGGTAGAGAAATAAATTTTTTTGAGAAAAACGCATCTAAAGCTGACCATGCATGCAAATTATTAAAACAAAAAGCCGGAGTCATTAAATAAAACATCAATAAAAGAAACAAAACTTAAATTGTTTACTTATCAAATTTTACGAAAGAAAAGTGATTTTTTTATTATTGTAACAATATTATTTAAAAAATATCACTAGTTACTAACGCTACTGAAAATTAAAAGTATAATTTAATATTTTTTGTTTTAATAATTTGCATGCATGGTCAGCTTTAGATGCGTTTTTTTCGAAAACCGTTGCTTCTAGTGATTTGCATAATTTTATTGAGAAAAGGTAGAGAAATATATTTTTCTACTCAAAAGTGACATACAACGTGGCACAAGTTTCATTTGTTTAAGGTTTCCTAATCATAGCAGGTGGCGCCCTCTACAAGATACAACTAAATCATTCATAAATTTGAATTTCTCGTCTTAAGAAAGCCCCGGATACAATATTTTATAAAATTAGCTTGAGGTAGTCGAAAGTTATTGAAGAAAATGTTATTTATTTTTTTAAATTTAACACCCTGTATCTCGGTTATTATTAACTTTTAGTATAACATCAATTTATGTAAATCGGATTATTTTTACACCAAGAATCCACCTATGCTCTGTGTCCCATTAATTAAGAACTACCCTGTATATACAGTAACTGGTGGCAAAAAGTATGCACTATGAATTTTTTTAAAATTTCAATTTATCAGAAAATTTTATTCTAGGTAAAAGTTTGTGCATTCCTGCAGATTTAAAACTCAGTTTACAAAATTCGTATAACTTATTTCATATGGGGGAGATTTGAAAATTATAAAAATGGCTCATGAGTAAAGTACTTCTATTTTTAATTTTATAGAAAACATGTATTTTGAAAAATTGTTTCGAATTAAAACATAAGCCCAAAAATGAAGTTTTGCACAAGCTTTTACCAAGAATAAAATTTTCTGAGTTAAAAAAAAATTCCATGTAGTACGTACTTTCCGCCAGTCACTGTTTATACATATAGTATATCCGTTTCTGAAGCTTAATCATGAGGATCTCAGTAATCATAAAAGATATGAAATTGTTTAAATTAAGGCCAAGGTATGCTATTTGGAGTTCAAAAATATGTTTTAAAATTTTTAAAATTACAAAAGCAGATAACTAATATTAGAAAAATGATTTTATTTTTTCCTTGGTTTGAAGAGACAATTCAAAATGGTTGACACAATATGGCGATTTTAAATCCGACGTTTCGATTTTTGGCAGTCATCACCATCTATGTTTTTAATACTGAGACTATTCAGATATTTCTAACGTTTTTTTTTAATAATGTATTATATATAACCATTCCTTGCTTAGTTTATGGAATTTATGTTAGTTTAGACCAAAACTTTATTAGTTTTTAATATGATTCTCTAAGGTGTTATCAATGAACTTTCAGCAATATGTTAAGTACAGATGAAATTTTCAAAAATCACGCATGTAGTTTTAGAGTCTAGAAATAGCTTGAACTCATTTTATAGAAAGCCATTTGCATGGGACACCCACCCACTATAGCGCTAAATGTATTTTTTCAGATTTACATTTAAAAGTTACAAATTCATTGATGTATAATCAGATATATCAAAATTTAACACTAATGGAAAATTGTGCAAACATACATATCTATGGCTTAAAATGGGGTTCATAACCAAGCTTACCATATACTCTTCCTGGCGTACCACTGACAACATGTTGTCCATAATCCAACTTTCTAATATCTTCCCCCAGATTTGTACCTCCAATGCAGGCATGACATTGAACATTCATGAAATCTCCGAGAGCCAATATTACTTTCTGTATCTGCACTGCCAATTCTCTGGTTGGTGACAAGCAGAGTACTTGTGTTTCACGCACAGTGAGGTCAATAGATTGCAAGATTGCAATGGAAAATGTGGCTGTCTTTCCTGTACCTGACTGGGCTTGAGCAATGACGTCTCTACCTTTGATGATAGGTTTAATAGCTCTTTGCTGAATGGCTGATGGTTTTTCAAAACCTGTAGAATGTGTGTAAGTATAAAAATAATAAATTACTCCTGATTTTGTTAATATAAATTTATGTGTTTGGATTTTTGAAAAAAGTAAGAAATGTGCAATAGAAGCAAAGTTGTCCATTTGTGTGATCAATAGTGTTCCACCTCAGAAGTTGAAAAATTCTGAATATTTCTGAAAACATACCTGAAAAACGAAAATCATCAAAAATTTTATTTATTTTTATTAGATTTATGTATCCCACTAGTCTAAATCCAAAAAGGAATAAATAATATTAAGTATCAATTAAGAGCAAATGTCTAGACTCATTAAGAATATTGATGACTAGATAAAATAAATAAAAATGTAAAAGAAGACATACATGCCCCAGACTGATGAGGTGTGTGGGTTAGTCTTAAAAGGGACACTGCCCTTGCTTTTTCTATATGATAATAAAACGCTCTAGCTTGCATTGATATCTAGTGCTGTGTTTCATTGATATCCATTTTCCTATGAAAATCAAATACATTTTTAATGAGTTTATTTAAGAAGATATTGGAAAATTGGTTTCACTTGATTATAGCTACTTTTCTTCTTTATAAAATGTGGATATTAAAAAAATATTGATATTTAGACTTTTCATAATCATCAGCTTTTTTATTTAAAATATGGACCTCTATTTTATTTTATTAACAAACTTTGTATCTCTTACTATTTTCAAAATCCCAATGATGTAACTCAAATTTGAAAAAACCTATATATTAACTACAAATTTGATTTCACCTAAAGCAATGGACGTTTTTGCATATGCATAATAATTAACACATTGCTGAATATTAATTAGGTATATTAAATATAAAAAATTGTAGAATCATACCCAGAGGAGTTTTACAGGCGTAGTTTCATATAATCTCTTTTGGTCATTTTAAACTATCAGTTTTGAGATAAATACCAAATTTTGTAGTTTTGACTGTTCAATTTTGTAATTTAACAATTAAAAAAAAAGGTAAGGGGTTTGATTCAGATTCCAAAACATCACACAGATTTTTCAGGATTGTTAATGAGGTCATTAAAGTGTTAATAGAAACATATTATTTTCACAGGGTTAGCAATGAAACTTTAGAACACAAACCTCAAATTACTCACATAAAGGAACAATTGACAAAAGCAAGCATATAAAAATATTTAAAATTCTTAACAAAATGGATAGTGTCTTAAATACATGGTTATAGGTTCTTTTACCTTATGCCAGTATAAGAACACTCATGCTCTACTCAAGCAAAACTCAAAATTTAATACATTGAAAAGTAAAGCAGTATGTTCACACTGATGTGAGTCCCAAGCTTCTGTGCATTTCAATGAGTCTCCTAGGCTCATTTAAAAATTAGCATTACATGTCTGCTAGTATGAAACTGGCTTTAATAAAAAATGAAACTAGAGAACTTCAAAAATATGGTCCACGGCACAGGGGGGTCACCAAATCACGACCTACTTTTTAATTTTTTGGGGGTTATCCTTGCTTTCAAGACTGTGTGCTTACCATATGCATATATTCCTCGGGTTAGCTCCTCTTTAAGGTGCATGTTAGAGAATTTATCAATAACATCCACATCCTCGCTAGTTTCGAACTCCACGTTTGATAAGTCTTCGAGGGCTGCATTTCTGTTCTTGTTTACCATTGCCATTTTGAAGATGTTAATGGAGGCCTTTGACAAGTATAGGAGAAAAGTGTAAGTGTTGGTATTACTCGAACAGTGATTACTTCTGCTTAAATAAATAAATGCTTAGTGAAAATTATAATTATTTATCAAGATTTGCAGGAACACGAGATTAGCCGCAAACGTACACTCCTAAAACTCGATAATGCAACTTTCGCTATACTCCTTCCACAATTCGTTCAATTAATGACGCACTATTGACGGCTGAAACTGACAGAAGCGTTTTCGGATCAGTAGTACTACTCTCGCGTCAATACATACACTCTTTGTGCACTTGTAACCTATACTTTGCTCCTTTTGCCACAGGTGTTTTGATATCTGCATTTAGAAGTATTAATTTCTAATGTGAAAATATAGTGTTCCAATTCTAGATGATCCTTATAGCAATAAAAGAGCCATAAAGTGTGAGCAAGTCGAAAACGCCAGTGAAGAAGCAGATTTGACTTTGACAAGGAACAGATGATTTTAACATCTAAATTTCTGAAAATTCAAAATGTTTAGACTTATTTATTAAGTTATTAAACTATAAATAAAATTAGTAAAAATACTTTTAAAATACAAAAATCAAGGTAAGGAAACGTAAGTAATACTTGTAAGTACTCTTTAATACATTCATATAAAACTATTCTAGATTTTACTAAATGTTTGTAACACAAACTCGAACCTTTACGAAACGTCTCTTTTCAACCATCCCTCAAACCAGAAATGCGATCCAACACTTAAAACATCGCAGTCTACTTGAAGTAAAAGGCTCCGACGTGTCCCACTTCCTACAAGGCCTAATTACCAATGATATTAACCACCTCAGTGATGGGGTTGGAAGCATGTTTACCATGTTCCTTAATACCAAAGGTCGTATTCTATTTGATGCTTTAATTTATAAATCTGAACACAAAGACGTATATTGGATCGAATGTGATTCTAGCTCTAGCTCAGCCTTGCAGCATCACTTGAAAATATATAAAGTCAGACGGAAAGTTGAAATTTGTAGTTTAGATAATTGTAAAATTCATGTTTTATTTAATTCTGAGTTTGTTGGACAGCAAAATGGAGAGGCTGAGGTATTAAGTCAGGGGTATGACCAAGTTGTATTTCCCAAAAACTCAACTGAACTGAAAGTGCATAATGACCTGTTGATATTCAAAGATCCTCGAGTGACACAACTTGGCTTTAGGATAGTCTCTAGAAATAGCAATAATGTACAGAATTCATTGAAATCATTGTTAGAGTGTAATGAGTTAAATCTGTACCGAAAACTGAGATACACTTTAGGAATTGGTGAAGGAGTGGAGGATTTATTGTCAGGAAGTTCTTTCCCCTTAGAATGTAACTGTGATTATTTGCATGGCATTAGTTTTCATAAAGGTTGTTATATAGGCCAGGAACTAACTGCCAGAACTTATCATACAGGTGTGATTAGAAAAAGACTAATGCCACTGTTCTTTTCAAAAATTCCCACAACTTTGCCAGAAAATAATACAATAATTCACAATACTGCAAACTTGGGCAAGTTAAGGGGCATAGAGGATAATTTAGGCCTTGGCTTACTCAGAATAAATCAAGCTTTAGAACTTGGGAATATTTCAATAGCCAATGGACAAGCTACAGTTGTAAAACCCTTTTGGTGGCCAATAGAATTACCTAAAGAAAAATTAAATATACATACAACATAGATATTTTTGTTACTAAATAAATAATTGTTATCGTGAGACTTTTATTTTCCTCTTTCTTTTCTTCTAGCACCACCATGACTGAAGAATGTAAACCTAGCACTTCAGAGATAAAAATGGAAATTCCAGTGGAGCAACCCAGTGATGAGACTTTAATAATAAAAGACAGCAACGAAATTATGTACTTTAACTGTGATTTGTGTGGTTTGAGACAAAGATATGAATATTTTGGTAACTCACCTCCATTCTATCGAGGATTTAAGTTACAAGAAGAGGCTTATGTCATAGAAGACCCATTTATTGCCCCAAAGCAAGGGGAAATTTTAATTTTAGGTGCCCACTGCATACATTGTCAAAAAATGGTCTGTAAGGACAGTTCGTGCAGTTTGTATTACGCTGGCACACACTGCATTAATTGTATAAAAGATAATGTAAGTTTTTTTCCCAAAGTAATTCAGGACAAATTGAATAGAATTGTGGTATGAGAAATGTTTTTAATATGTATATACATACATTACATAAACAAACGTTGATAGGTACATAGTTTAAAGAGTGAGTTCCTTTGGCTTAGGGGCAACAAGCTTCTTTGCTAATTTCTTCTTTTCAGAAACAGCTTTGCTAAATTTCTTTTTCTAGAATCATTACGATTTCACAATATGCTTTGATGATGAATGTTACTAGAAATCCTTACCTTTTTAAAGTCATTAAATTTTGACCCAGTAAATCCAGCTGACTTACCACCTTCATTATTTGATGTATTTTTTTTGCTGCCTTTTGTAGCTTTTCCATTTACTTTCATATTGCCTTTAGACTTCTTTCCCTATGAAAAACAATAATAGATTTTAAATGCTTATTTTACCTACTGCACAATTTAAACTATGTACTAAGCCTACCTGCTTTAACTTCTTAGCCCTATTAGCATCGCATAAAGATATGCGCAACTCCCTGTCTTTTAACATCACCTTTTCCATCTCAAGAGCCAGTTGCACAGAATCGACATCTTTAAAGTTTACATACGCAAATCCTTTGCCAATACCCGTTCGTCCATCTCTTACGACTCGCACATGAGAAATTGCACCGCATGGTTTAAAAATATTCCATAGTTCTTCGTCTTCTGCTTCTGTGTTCGTAAACAAAAAGGAAGTTAATAAACAGTGCATATTTTGAAAGATGAGATTAGTCTGAAGGAGTTGAGATACGTAAATGAAAATTCGCGATTGGTAAATTAATCTCAAAAACAATCAAAACTTGAAGTAATTCTGCAAACTCGTCTCCACATCATTTGATAAAAAAGTGGCGGTATTTTGGAATATTTTCGTGCACTGCGCAACATCCTTAACATTCCTCCCAGATGGCTGGTTATAGGATGTTGATCAACTTTTTACAACCAGCCACTTCAAATAAACCACTAATAACTAATGATCATGGCACAGACCGGCGATAACCACAGCAATCTAACGTCCATTGGTCTACACCGCCTAGTCAAGTGAATGGTTTTTATCTTCTTAAGAAGGTCTGACCATGAAGTAATAAGATTTTAAAATTCAATACAATACAAAGCAAAAATGTGCAAATTTAATATTCAAATATTTCGTGTCTCATTTCCTTTTAATCATAACCTCGGTTGTAACATATTCAATTTAAGCTAAAACTACTCAATAGCAAAAAACCGGCGCACTAAAAAAATTTTTTTTTCGGCTATGTATTGTGAAGAATTAAGTTTTTTGAGCGAAACAGAAAGTTTTTATGATATTTAATCAAAAAAGATACAAAATAAAAAATTTAAGGTGGCTCTAAAAAAAATTAAATTTTATTCAAAAAAAAACGTGAACATTTTAACAAAATAAAATAATCAATTTCTTCTTTCTTTTTTATCTATATGAGCAAAAACAAAAAGTAAGAAGGTTTATCCAAAGAAATCAAATCACCTCACAATATATTTAGAAGTAAACTGTTGCAAAATACTTAAAAATTATTATCGTTATTTTTTGACGAAAAAGGAAACGAACATTGCAATTATTTTTGATAGCCTTAAATCTGAATGAAAAAGTAATCTTTTCTATTGTAAATAATAATATAGCAGAAGTAGATTTTTACCTAATGCGCCGGTTTTTTTGCTGTTGAGTTTAGTTATATTTGTGAATCTTACTAAATGGCAAGTTGCCTACAAATATGGCTTTGGATTCATCATGTTTTGTTTTTTCTTCACAAAACTGTACTCTTAAGTGGTGGCCATGGAAGAGCTCTCCATTTTCAATTTCAGCATTTTTTGCATCTTCTATTTTCTTGAACCTACAAAAATGCAAATAATGCAATAGAACACTGTAGTTGTCCCAGATTAATTGGCTGGAAAATGGCTGTTATGAAGTTCAGATTATCAACAAACGGGATATTTTACCCTTTACTTAAAATGTATTTGTATTTATTTGTGGCAAATACAAATACAATTACCAAGCAATTGTTCTTGCAGGCAAGTGCAAAAGTATAAGCCATATTTGCAATTCTACTTGTACAACATGTAATAGGAATGTAATAGCATTGTATGTAATGTAAATGGAATAGTAATAGTAAAGATACAAAAGTACTTGCAATTGTATTTACATTTTTTTATGTAATTACTCTAGTTCAGTTTCTTAACACCTACTTTCCAAATGATTTTCTAAAACAGATTAGTTTGGGATACCAAAGAGTTTTTTTATACCATATTAAGTATACCATTATTATAAACACAATTAGAAAAAGTTTAAAACAATATGAGTAACAGAACTTATAAATTTCACTTTTCTTATTGAAAAATTAGAGGACTCATCAGTTGAGAATGCTTTTGATTACATTATAAAACAAATCTTACCTAATATAAGCAAAAACTGACGTCCTATCAGGATGAAATTCCTTCTTAATTGCCGCCACTTTCTTGGATGTTTTAATGTCTGCTACAGGTATACCTCTAATTCTCACACTATCAATTTCTCCGTGTTTTCGGAAATGTTTTTGTATTTCTTTTTTGGGTATACCAATAGGAATATTGCCCACAAACAGAGTGTTATTTTTATATTCACTAGAGTTTTTAGTTTGTTTATTAATTTTATTTTTAATACGGCTTGCTGCATTATTTTCATTATCACTGAGTTTTGGTTTTTTGGGTGAAGGATTATCACTCTCATGGTCTGAAGATTCAGTGTTTGTATCTTTTACTTCTATTCTCTTTCTTTTACCTTGCTTCTTCAATGTGCTATTTTCATTATTCCCATTTAAGGAGGCGTCTTTAGTTCCAGTAACAGATTTTCTGTTGGATTTCAGTTTTTTGGGTTTGGAGCTACCCTTTACTTCGGAAGGATTAAGTTTACTTTTTTTCTGTACACCCTTATTGGATGTAAGTGGTGATGAAGCGGACTCCTTTGGTTTCTTCTTGACGAACGTTTTTGAAACAAGTTTCGGCTTATTAGGGGTGTTTCTCTCAGATATTAAATCTGCTAGACTCCCTACCGTGTAATCCATGTTTCTTGAGCAAACCGCGGGTTTTATTTAGATATTTTCATAGAAAGAACTCCCGAAATTTAAGAAGTCAAGCAACACGTGTGTGGACAAATAAACAAATCAAACAAATTGAGGTTAGGTGTTAGATAAAACGTGAGATCAACGATATAGGAGGACTAGACGTCGCAATTAATTTTCGGTATTTCATTAAAAATGATTTGGAAAACTACCATGTATTAGTACCCCTATGACATCATTGTGCCACCAGAGATGTGCGCCGGCGCAATCGGTACATATACAGGGTGGCCCAGCGAAAACTTTCCATCGAAGTTTTCTATTTTATAATGTAGAAACGCTCGGATCCATCAACTTTAATTTCAGGGGGGTCATATTTCTTTGATATAATGATTTTACCAACTTTAACCTCTAAGATGGGTGACTTTCACCCTAAAAATCTCAAATCAAAAGGGCTATCATGTTATACATAAGTTTAAAGAGCATTCAATTACTTTTCAATGTCATCTTATTTTTTCATTTTAAGCGATCAGTTCTTGAGAAATTAAGGTTTAAAAGCAATGAAGAAAGTAACAAAACTAATACGGAATGTTTCTAATAAATAAGTCACAAAATTCCAATCACACCATTATTCCTAGTTAAACATCAATAATTTTAACTAGTCCAGTATTTTATTTACTTCTGTAAATACTATCATTTCATTTTAAGATGATTTACACTATTCAAAAATTCGCTATTTTTTCGAAACAATGATTGTGCCAAAAGGGCTACACATTTTTTTAACGAACAACATTCTGAATAAACAGATGTTCCACACTTTCGTATATAGTCTGGTTACAAAATATCGAGAAACTGGATCTGTAGAAAACAAAAAAAAAGTTGTTCAAAATCCAATAAGAACGAAAGCAGTTGAAATAGTTGTTTAGGACGCATCATGATGGAACCACTCAAGCACTAGAAGATTATCAGATGTATCAAATATCCGGTGTACAACCATCCAAAAGGAATTAACGTTATATAAATTTCACCTTTATAAAATTGAATTAGTCCAAAAACTAAACGAAGATGATAACAATGGACGTTTGGAATTTTGTGAGATCATTAATCAACTAATTATAAACAAATAAAAATATCTTTAAAACATGTCTTTTTCTGATGAGTGTTGCTTCTTCCTCATGGCGAAGTTATCTTCTGTTATTAATCATCCAACAATCCAAGAGTTTTTCGTGAAGTTCACACCCAACATCCAAAAAAATTAAACGTTTGGCTAGAAATTTTAGAGATCATATCGTTCATCCATTTTTTTTACCTGAAAATCTAAACAAAAAAATCTATTTGGATTTATTTAAAAATACCATTTATCCAGCATTAACACAAATAATTAAGCAAAATAACTATGATTGTGCTGAAGACATAATTTTTCCAACAAAATGGGGTTTTTCAGCACTACGTGACCCCTGTAAGGCACTTTTTAGACGAAACATTTCCTCAAAGATGAATTAGGAGAAGAGGACATACTGAATGGCCTGCACATTCCTCAGGTTTGTCTACACTAGACTTTTTTTGTGGGACCATTTAAAATTAAACATTTATGGGACATAACCTGGATCACTGGAAGAGTTGCGGCAACGTATTGTACATGAATTTAATCTTATAACTCCAGAAATGCTCAATAATATCAGAGAGCACTTTGAATAATGTCTACTACTGTATGGAGGTCGATGGTGGTCATTTTCAACATCTAGTAAATTGAAATAATAGGTAAGTGAAATCGATAACATCGCTTTTAAACCTATAAATTTCTCAAAAACTGATCATCCAAAATAAAAAAATAAGGTGGCACTGAAAAGACAATTAAATATTCTTCTTTAAAATGATGCATAACATGATATTCCTTTCCATTTAAGATTTTTAGAGTGAAATCTCTCCCTCTTAGAGTTTAAATCTGGGAAAATGATTATACCAAAGAAATATAATCCCCTTGAAATTAAAGTTGACGGGTCCGAGCCTTTTCATGTTTTTTACCTTAAAATACAAAAAACTTCGGTGGAAAGTTTTTGGTGAGTCATCCTACATAAAGCGTAAGATGCCATGGTAACGTCACTTCTTTGAGTTTCGCTGCTCTGTATATTGATGCACGGCATTTGATCTTACCTGTTGTACAATAGGTAAGTTGAAACGAATTGACTTGTTGTGAAGTTCGATCGTAATTATATGAAGTCGGAATAATTCATATCCGGTCATTTTGTATTTGGAAAATTAAACCTAAATGTATTTGTTTCATTGGTGCTTATCTTTAAACTAGAATCACAGAATTAACAGACGACTGAGACTGATGAGTTATATATGTATGTGTGGTGCACGTAATTTAGTTCAGGTGCTAATTGTTAGTACCTGTTTTACGTTATTAATAATTAGTTCATTATAGGTGTATTATAATCTGGTTGTTGTCATAGGTAGGTCTGGCAAACCACCAATTATTATTATTTTTTAGAGTATTTTGTGAATAGTTACTTTTTGTCAAATTAGTTTATTTAAGTAGTTGTCAAGATTAAAATAAAAGAGTTCCTTACAACATTCGCGATCATCAACATCTTTTAACCACACAAGGACAATTGGTGACCCCGATTCCGAACTCAACGCATCAACCCTCTAGAACACAAGCTATCTCATCCAATCATGCCACGTTCTAGAACCATCCAGCCAGAAGCTAACGTCATCGAGCCCTCTATGGATCAAGAAGCTAGAATCTTCATTAAAGCTCCACCATTTAGTAGAACAGATCCAGAATTGTGGTTTTCTCAATTGGAATCACAATTTTTTATCAATGGAGTGACTTCAGACGACTTGAAATTCCACACTACTATCGGAATTATGGACACAGAAAGTTTGATTTGTGTTAGAGATCTAATTATTAAACCTCCCATGAACAACAAGTTCCAAACCCTTCGTCAAAAGGTATTGGATGCCCTCGTAGAATCACAAGAAAAAAAGTATAAGAAACTTTTTTCGCAACTTCAACTTGGAGACAAAAAACCTTCCATACTTCTATCCGAAATGAACAGTTTGGGAGGCTCTTCACTTCAAGAAGAGATGTTGAAAACCCTTTGGATCCAGAGATTACCTCACAATATGCAGACCATTTTAACGGCATGTTCCTTGCCATTATCAGAAGTGGCGAATATAGCCGATAAAATTGCTGATATAAAGTTTTCCCAAGTTTCTCAAATCAAGTCAGAGGTATGCACAAGCAGTCCCAATGAAATCAACAAAAATACATCTTCAGAAGAATTCAAACACATCACTAAACGTTTGGATAAATTAGAGAGGCAAATCAGATCCCATTCGAAATTAAGATCTTCTAAATTTCGACGCAATTCACCCAGCAGAGATCGTCAAAATTCTTCATGGTGCTGGTACCATCAAAATTACCAAGAAAAAGCTCGCAAGTGTGTGTCTCCTTGTGATTACAAGAAGGAAAACTAACGATCGCGTCGTCCTGGGCAGCAGACGGCGCGGGTACAAAGGACTGCCAAGTGAAGATCTCCACGAACACCAACGAAGATAGACAAAAAAACATTAATATAATTAGTCACAGGTTAGTTATCAAAGACCCTTTAACTGGTATTCATTTCCTTATAGATACTGGTTCTGATGTTTCGTTGTTACCCAAATCTTTTCAAATACAACAAAATCAATCTCAATACACCTTATTTGCGGCCAACAACACATGTATTTCCACCTTCGGAACCAAGACTCTTACAGTTAGTTTAGGTCTCCGAAGAACGTTTACATAGAATTTTATTGTGGCACAAACAAATCATGCGATTATTGGAATTGATTTTCTCCACTATTTTAACATAATACTAGATTTGGGCAGTAAACGAATTATCGACAGCACAACTAATCTGACAAACAATGGTAAAATTTCTTGTCTTTCTACATCATCAGTTCATGCAATTCCTTCTTCATGCAAATATTTTGACATTTTGGTTCAATTTCCAGAAATTACAAAATTCTCATCTACTCCCTTATCACTAAAACATAGCACCTCTCACACTATTTTCACAGAAGGTTTTCCTATTTCTTCCAAACCTAGACGCCTTTCAGCAGAAAAGCTTAAATTGGCAAAACAAGAAATTCAACACCTCATTAACTTAGGTATTTGTCGTCCTTCAAATAGTCCTTGGGCCAGCCCTCTACATATGGTTCCCAAGAAAAACTCTTCCGATTGGCGACCGGTTGGAGACTATCGCAGACTCAATTCAATTACTGTGGTAGACAAATACCCAGTCCCCAATTTACATGACTTTTCTTATTTTCTCGAAGGAAAAACAATTTTTTCCACGATTGACCTCATCAGAGCTTATCATCAAATCCCAGTTGAAGAGGAATCCATTCCAAAAACAGCCATAATCACACCTTTTGGATTGTTCGAATTTACAAGGATGCAATTTGGATTGAAAAACGCAGCACAATCATTCCAACGCTTCATCAATGAAGTACTTGGAGATTTGGATTTTTGTTTTTCTTATATAGATGATATCCTAATTGCATCAACAAACGAAGCTCAGCACAAAGAGCATCTCAAAACAATTTTCGAACGTCTCCACCAATATGGGTTGACAATAAACCTAAACAAATGTGTTTTTGGCGAACATCAAGTTCAATTTCTCGGATACCAAGTTTCTGAAAAAGGTTCTTCTCCTCTTCCCGAAAAGGTATCCACCATTTCAAACTATCCTCTTCCTAAATCAATTTCAGATCTCAGACGTTTTCTAGGAATGCTCAATTTTTATCGTAAATGTTTACCTTTTAACCACACAAGGACATATGTATCACCATATCCGTCAGTACTAGTATTTTCTTGTTTTTGATACTGACTGATTGATGACTATAATTACGATCAAACTTCACAATAAGTAAGTTCTCTTGTTTATTGAATACATAGATCATTCAGGTTGTTATCAACTGCATAGTAACGAAACATTACATAACTTCAACAATTATGACATAGTGGCCGTTATTGGGTGTTTTTACGAGGTTTTCCAGGAATAAGTTTCATAATTTGAACAAGTAACAGAACTCGTCAAAAGCAACAACTTTTGTGAAATAAGTTTTTTTTAACTCACATTTACTTCCGGTATTTTTACCTATTAAAACCACTCCATGGAACTGCCTATAGATAAAAAATCGAAGTACATACTATTTTGTGTATGGTTTATTATCGTAAAGTTTTTTACTAATCGTGGATTCAAGCTAGATGCACAACAAGGATTGTATTTTTTGCGATTGAAACGTGTCATTTGTATTATTGTGATAGCGTTTGAAATTATTGAGAAATTTTGATGTAAAATGCCATTTTTTACAAATAATTAGTACACTGATATAGTGTTAGATTATAGGGAAGTCCGTGGAAATTCTAATTGGGCTCGTAAGATTTATATACATTTTTTGTGAGTCAAAAATTTAGTTTATTTTAATAGTAAATAATGTAACACCCCAATAACCAGTACAATTCTCCTATTTAGCTGTACGTGTTTATTGATTATTAGAAAAAAAGACATGCGAAGAATCCGAAATAGAATAAATAATTTTAGATAACATAGCGGGTAGTGGAATTGAGATAAATCTTTTAACAAATTTAACTGAAAAAACATATTTTTTACATCAAAAATATACTCGAAAAAGATGTTGCTTTTTACGAATTCTATTATTGATTAAAATTATGGCACTTATTTCTGGGACATCCTATATAAGCTGTGAATACAGAATTTGTAGCACTGAATACCCATGTTTTCCAAAAATAAAGAAGGCCGTATAAGAACCCCTATATTATTTAATTCCAAAGAGAAAAATTGTTAAGAATTCCTAATATGCACTGATTATATTTACTAAGAAATTTAAATTATAACTTATAATTACAAATAAAAAGAGTAACAACAATGAGGAATTTCATCTTAACCAGTACACAAAAGCTAAATTCTTATAAACCACAACTCAATCAATTGACATATTTCTTAAAATGTTTTCCAGTCCTTCGTTTATCTCTCTCTGGTCACTATTAGGTCCGATTCCGCCTAACGATTCAGCCCCAGGGTTTTTATTTTTACAATCATTATATGCTTCTTCGTCTCTCACATTAACGCTATTCTTAGTTCTCTTAAAATAATACTCTTTTAACCATTTTCTATTCTCTTTATCATCTTCATCAGACGTGTCACTATCTACAAAAAAATCTATTTCCAAATAAATTGATCGAACTAGATATGTGTTGCTAAGAATTCTGCATCGCACCTGAATCGGATTCCGTAGTTTGACAATTGTCTTCGATGTTTTCTTCAGTCAAGTTATTTACAACTTTGTTTACTACTTGACCAATTGCCTGAACTGAAAATTGTGATGCTTTAAACTGCTCATGGATATTTTTCAATGTAACTCTAAAAAGGGAAACGTACCTAATAATAAAACAATGTTCATTCTTGCTGAATATATTGATATAACTGGAATGTTCATTAAGAGGGCACTGTCTGTTATAGTGAATAAAATGAAAAAGCGACTCATCCGAACTTGTCCCTAAAGTGATTAACCATCATATTTCTGTGTAGATTTTAATCCACGTCCCGAATTTAATTCTATTATCATAATGACTGGTATTTACCAGTTTGGAATATTTTCACATTCAGTTGTTGCAATACGTGGTTATTAGCTATGTACCTACATATATAGTGTGTAACATTTAACCTGGAATATTGAAATATCTCGACTACTAAGCATCCTATAAAAAAATGTTTAGTATCAAAGTTTAATCACTCTGAGGGGGAAATGTATTGGAGTTAAAGTTGATTCCCCTCCACACTTCATGTGAACGGGGTGGGGGTTAACTTTTTAATTTCAAATGGCAACCCTCGTTTTTTTTATAGATTCGGATAATACGGCTGAAAATAAGAAAATTTTGTCTGAAATTTTTTTTTCGATTTATGCTAGAAAACACTGTAATTAACGAAATTCAATTCATATATTAAATCGCAACCTCTACTTTTAAAAAATTTCTATGGTAATAAATTATGATAAATAAACAATCACGTAAATAAATAAAATATCTACTTTTAAATATTCTACTGTTAACATTACTTCACAATGGAGTATTTGACTGTAGAAGAGAAAATCAAAATAGTTTTGGTGTATGGAATACCTGGTAGGCATTTAGATAACGCTGTCAACTTCTACGCTCAGCATTTTCCTGAAAGACCACGATCCTGAACTTCTTTCTATCGTGTGATTAACAAATGTATTAATAAAGAGATCGTAAATCAAAAGAAAAGAAATCGCCCAGCTATTGTGTGTGGAGAAAACAATCAAATTGCAGTCTTAAGTGCTGTAGTTTTTAATCTTCAAATTAGCGCAAGAAAAATATCAGGATTATGAGGAATTTCTCATATGAGTGTGTGGAGAAAGTTGAAGATGCACAAATTTCATCCTTATCATATGTCTTTACACCAAGAGCTCTATGAGGAAGATTTTCAAAATTTGTGAGTGATCAGCTCGACAAATAGAAGGAAATCCCAATTTTTTCCGTTGTGTTTTATTCTTTGACGAGTCACCGCATCATGGAACAGTTAATAGGCATAACATGCTTGAAAATCCGCATTAACTTTGACAAGTTGAGCACCAGCGCCCTTGGACAGTTAACATATGGTGTGGAATCATTGGCAGTAAAC
Organism: Euwallacea similis; assembly: GCF_039881205.1. NCBI lineage: Eukaryota > Metazoa > Arthropoda > Insecta > Coleoptera > Curculionidae > Euwallacea > Euwallacea similis. Next base: position 3,814,146 of record NC_089623.1, read on the forward strand.
TTGTCAGTCTCTACATAATTGAAAGCAACTTAAATAATGAAATGAACCGGAATATTTTGGAAAATGAACTGCCTAAATTACTCCAAGACTTAAACTTAGAAGTGCGTCAGAACATGTGGTTACAACATGATGGTTTTCCGGCTCACTATTCTGCGGTAGCACGGGAAGTTCTGAATTGTAACGTTAACAATCGATGGATTGACAGAGCTGGTCCGATGAATTAACCTGCTAGATCTCCAGATCTTACTTCACCTGATTTTTTTCTATGAGGATACTTCAAATAGCAGGTTAAAAAAAAATACCAATAACACGTGAGGATATGATTCTGTGAATTATAAACGCTTGTACTAATACTTCAGAAGGCACACTTCATAGATGTGAAGAGTCCTTTAAAACACGAATAAATAAGTGCATTGAAGTTCGGGTACACCATTTTGAATATGCTTTAAATTTATACAAAAATTCACGTTTTCATTAATTCTAAAGCAAATATCAAACCTTTCGGTAAATCATAAGTAAAAGAGAAATTGAATTTCGGTAATTTCTGTGTTTTCTAACATGAATTGAAAAAATGTTTTGAACAATTTTTTATTATTTTTAGCCGTATTATCGGAATCTTTAAAAAAATGGTGGTTGCAATTTGAAATTAAAACGTTAACCCCCACCTTGTCCATATGGGAGGGTGGAGGGAAACTAACTTTAGCACCAATACGTTTCCCTTTTAAAGTAATTAAAGTTTGATACTAAACATTTCTCTATAGGATGCCTAGTATTCGAGATATTTCGATATTTCAGGTCAAATGTTACACCCTGTATATGTATGTTAAAACAGATGCACAATTTTCTAGAATGTGCATCATAATTAATTGAGACAACAAGTCGAAATGAGCAAAAAAATGTGTGCAATAAAAATAATGTATCGATTGATAACACTATAGGTGTTATAATTTGATGGTTCGAAAAAAATCTACAATTTTTTGCCAGGAGTTGGATTCACGATTGGGAGTTTGTAGGCCAACGTGTAAGTTAGCCGTACCCGTATTAATGTATTAGGTGTACAACTTTGCTTCCGCCGTTTTTGAATAGATGTATGTAGCGGTAAGTAATGATCGAAATAAATAACCCCATGTGGGCATGCAGGAGCCTTGGGCACCTGTTAACATAACCTCATAAAAATATTAGTCTATTTGTGTCTTCATCATAAAGTTATTCGCAATTGAAAATGTCAGTGTACGAGCCAAATTCTCGTCATTTGCGGGAGGTTTTACTTTTCTGCTTCAATATGAAGAAATCTGCTGCTGAGGCTCATCGAATGCTCTCAGATACTTATGGGGAAGCCACTATTAGTGAAAGGACATGTCGTGAGTGGTTTCAGCGCTTCAAGAACGGTGATTTTCACGTCGAAGACCAACATAGCGGTGGAAGAAAGAAGGTTTTCCAAGATGCGAACTTGGAAGCATTACTTGACGAAGACTCGTGTCAAAGTCAACAAGAATTGGCACAATCATTGGGAGTGACTCAACAAACAATCTCAAAACGCCTCAAAGACATGGGAATGATTCAGAAGCAAGGATATTGGGTGCCGTACGAGTTGAAACCAAGAGATATTGACAGGCGTCTGTTCGCTTGTGAACAGTTGCTTGCAAGGCAAAGACGGAAGGGATTTCTGCATCGTATTGTGACTGGGGACGAGAAATGGGTTCATTACGATAATCCCAAACGCAAAAAGACTTGGGGATATCCCGGCCATGCTTCCACGTCGACGGCCAAACCGTCTATTCATGGTTCCAAAATCATGCTCTGTATTTGGTGGGATCAACTCGGCGTAATATATTATGAGCTGTTACAACCAACTGAAACAATCACAGGTGCTCTTTATCGAACCCAATTAATGCGTTTGAGCCGAGCATTGAAAAAGAAACGGCTGCAATACAACGAGAGACATGATAAAGTGATTTTGCAGCACGATAATGCTCGACCCCATGTTGCGCAAGTGGACAAGAAATACTTGGAAACATTGAAATGGGAAGTCCTACCCCACCCGCCATATTCTCCTGACCTAGCTCCTTCTGATTATCACTTGTTTCGATCCATGGCACATGGCCTAGCTGACCAACACTTCCGGTCTTATGAAGAAGTAAGAAATTGGATAGAATCGTGGATCGCTTCAAAAGATGTCCAATTTTTTCAACACGGGATTCGTATGCTGCCCGAAAGATGGGAGAAAGTAGTGGCCAGCGATGGACAATACTTTGGATCCTAAAGGTATAATTAGTTTTTTACAATAAAATCGCGAAATTCGGAAAAAAAACGGCGGAAGCAAAGTTGTACACCTAATAACTTGTGGCTTAAATTTAATATCTGGGGGTATGTAAAAACACAATAAGAATACTTACAAGGGAAACTTGTGATTTTTAAAATTCGGCGTGTACTGAATATTAATCAAAGCTTCAACTGGTTCGTCGAAAATCCTGATGTGAAATTTCTTAGCAAATTTTGCCGAAACTTTTTCCTCTATCGATTTAGTTCCCCAGATGGCCTCATACCTCTTTCTTCTCTCCATTATCTTCTTTTTTAAAGTCCTCTGCCTATTCATCAATGATTCTATTTGATCAGAATCTTCATAAGTACATTGAGAGGTTTGTGAGAACAATTTGTCACCACTTTTGCGAATGCTTTCATTGACCAAAATTATATTTTCAGTATTCTTATTTGCTACTTCCGTTGTGATGGTTTTATTGCACAGTTTTTTTAATTTGTCACGGTTGAGATTGGAGTGAGAATTATTTATATTCTTTTTGTCAGATTGAGGAAAGACCATAAATCCCTCAATTTTTACAGAAGCAGGTGAAATGCCAAGAGATCGTGGATTAGACTTATAGTTCAGTAAGCTGGGTGATTGAGACTGAGTGAGGTTTGATGAAGTTTCTGGTTGTGTATTTAAAGTGAAACCTTCAGAGGAACTTTGAGTTTTTTCAATAATAATTTCTAGGTTTTTATCGGTTACTAATATTGAAGGAAATTTATTATTGTTTTTATCTGAAGCCATGGTTTTAATGACGCGATTGTCTACTTGATCTAAAAACATAACTCAAATAAATAAAAAGATTTACGGGGTGTTCCAAAAAAGTTATACTAAACTTAAGGAGGTTAGTTAGATAGGACATTGTAGTGCACAATTTTAGCACAGAAACCCTTAGTCCAAAATGAGGCTCCAGAGTAATTTTTATTCAAAATCGTAATGTTAGTTGGTTGACATCAAAAGGCTTCGATATTTAATTCATTTTTATTAAAGATACCACAAAAAATATTTATAATAAAGGGTCAAACTTGATGTACAAAACGACTTTGATGTAACTCCAAAAGAAATTGATAAATTTGTATTAGGAGACAAAAAAATGTTTATACTGTTTTTTTTAATTCACTTAACTTGAATATCGAAATGTTTTGAACAGAAATGACTTTGGGGCCAATCTGGTTTATTTTCGACTAGGGGTTTACGTCCAAAAATTTTCTACCGTAAGGTCCCCCATGACCCTCTTAAATTAGGCACAATCTTTTTGGAATACCCTTTATAATAATCAAAAGTTATAAGAAATTAATCACCTATCTCACTCTCTTCGATAATGGACGAGCAGCTTTCAATATTCTCCTTATTGTATATCAAACAGTTTGTGGGAGAGTTATTGATTTTAATAATATTACGGTTTATTGGATATGGCGTCAAAGTAACTTGCGCATTCCTAAAAATGATCAATAATAATTCTGCCACTCCAACAAATGGAGTAGGTAGATAATGGAGTAGCTCCTTTACCACAATCATACAAGAACCCAATAGTGTAAAATCCTTACTCCAGCTGAGTAACACAAATATCGCTGCAGTTCATGGTCAAATCCACCTCAGATAAAATATCATCCAAAGTTCTTGATGGAATATCAGCATTATTCGTGTCTTTAGAACTACATTCGATTAATACAGATGGTGTGGAAAGTGACATTTTAGACTCTAGTTCAGTCTCCATTGTTTCTTGTAATTTGGCTAGTACTGATGCACTCCTATTTTCAATAATATCATTGGAGGTTTGAGTGAATAATTCACATTGTTGATTATTCGATACAGATGCTAGAAAAGTAACGAGGGTCATAATGATAAATGAAAATATGAAAGGAAGCGGCTGTGTACATTAATTTTAATGATTACAAAAGGGAAATGGGCAATATTGCCAAAATGGAGTTTTCCTTTACCATCTGGAATTTTAGATGTAAAATTTCTTCTAAATCAAACTAGAGCTTTGTTGTCTCGCTACATAAGCACATAAAGGAAACATCACTTACCTGAATTATCAACTGCTTCAAAATTGGTATTCGTTAAGAGTTCAAATGGCAAGTCAGATGGCGACAACTGATCATTATTACCCATAAAGATAATTTCCATGTTACCCACATTTAAAGTATTAATTATTTCGCTTTCATTTGTTTTAGTACTGGGGGCTGAATATATTTCTGCACTAGAACTAAAATTTACTCTCTGACCACTTTCTTCAACAGATAATAGCAATTTGGAAGGGTCAAGTAAATTAGCTTGATTACTGGACAGAGATTCATGGCTAATAACAATTGAGTTAGTTTCCGTCAACTGTCCTTCACTATCAAGCTGCGTTTTGGTTTTAGATTTACTTTTTTTCTCGTTTTTAGCAAATTCACGATTACTTAATGTATTATAGATTTTCAGGATTTTGATTCTAATGGAATTTAGTTGAGCAGTTTGATTTTTTGAGCATTTCATTTTTTCAATCATATTTAAAATACAATGAATTTCCTTTAATGAGAGAATTTTGTTTCGACGGATATGTTGCTGAATTTTTCTCTCAAAAACAGCCAGTATGTTTGAGGGCAAGTCTTGAAAATCAAGTTCTTGATTTGTTCCTAAAAAGAGGAGTTTGTAAGAAAAGTACAGGAATCATTAAATGAGTATACCTATTGAAAAAAAAAAATATATTTTTCGGATCCATATTTATTTAGTTCGTTTAGTTAAAATTACTTAATAATTTAATTTTATGTAAATTATTTAGTTAGCATACCAGCTACTAAATGTAATTTATCTCACGTGAAATCTAAAATATCACGTATATACATATTACACATAAAATTAAATGTCTTGGACCCCCTGTTATTGGTAAATTATTTAAATTTTAAATAAAATACGAATTGTCTCGTAAATTAAATTTATTCATTAATGTATTTTTAGGGATAACAATATTTTTACAAAATTTACAAGACTAAACACCAATAATTAATTGTCAATGAGACCTCCTCTTCTATTCATCAACAAATTGGCACGACGGTGCATTGATGCAATAAAGCGGTCGATCATCTCTTGAGGAATAATGGTCCATTACTCTATAATACCGCTACAATTAAGCTATTTTGATTTTCGGGTGTAGTGATGCGGCGGTGAACTGCTCTAAATAGGTGATCCCGCAGGTTTTCAATCAGATTTTGCTCTAGAGAGTTCACTGGCCAAGGCAATCTTATCCTTCTTGAGCTACTCTTTTAATTATTCTTACGCAATGTGTTCGCGCATTGTCGTTCCTGAAGATGAAATTAACGTTGCGTTATAGAAGGATAATTGGCCGGACAAGTGTATCAATGTGTACTTGGCTTGTCATATTTCCGAATAGAAATTAATCTAGTTCGTCGCTTATACGTAATTCCTCCTTAAAACAATACAGTCCCTCTTTGATAGAGAGTAACTTCTTGAGGAACATTCAATCTTCGATGACGATCCGGCTTTCTCCAGACCCGCTGCATACTATCATCATTCTGCATTTCAATTCTGGTTCTGGCGACTCAGTGTCTTGGGCATAGAAAAGGCACTCTTAAATGTCTTGTTGCACGAAGATTCGCTTGATGAAACCTCCTACTTACCGTAGAAATAGATAAAACACAGTACATACGTTGAACATGATTTGTAACTGTTGGAGCTGGATCATGTTGATGTCTACGGGTATGTTGGATTAAGAACCGATCCTCTCTTTTGTTTAGAAGCCGTAGTCATTCTCTGCGTGGCCTCCTTTTGACCAATTTTTTCATATCTTTGAAGAATTCGAATAACGGATGATCCTGGAAACTCTAACAATATGTGTCTCGTAGCCCTATTAAACGCAGAAATTTCACGACTTGGCATTTTACATGTAACAATACAATATTTACAAACTTAAAAATGTAACAGAAACTGAACAAAACTAACGACTTTCTTATGAACAGCGATAAAAATGAAAAACTCTTATCTTCTGATGTTTATGATTTTGTTGTCCACAAAATAATTTAATTTTTTGCTAGAAAACGAATAATAAAAGAATAATCGTCCAAATTTTTTTTAATACTGGGGGTCCAAAACTTTCGACGTTGTGTTTATAACCTGAACTAACCTTGGATTGATGGTATCTTTTTGGGTAGGTAGATTATTTATTTTGAAAGGAAACGTATACTTGCCAGATGTTAGGATTTGAGTAAATAAAGTAGTTTGCGAACGAGTTAATGATCCTTGAATGGCCTTCGAGAAATACCCGAAATTTTTTGCCTCCTGTTCTTTCATTCTACCAATTTACTTAAAGTCCACACAGTGTATCTGCAATTTTAAGAGTATGAAAAAACTGTCTGCAACAACCAACATTTACTTGTCCGAAACAATAATCATTATGAGAGTTAAAAATGTACATTTAAATTAATTACTCCAATGAATGTTTATTACTATATTATTTAAAATTACCCCAGAATTATGTTTAATTATCTTACCGAATCAATCTATGTCTTTTTATGAAAATATTAGATTTATCGTCCACTATTCAGCATTTAAGTTCAAAATATAGAGTGTTTAAAACAAAACACGGCCTCACTAAAGGTAATTTCCGTTTCCGGTTGATAGAAACGTCATTCGGATAGGGGTGTTCGCCTTGCGGTTTTGTACTTTGGTACTAGAACAACACCGGGAATTGAGTGTGTTGTATGCAACGCCATTGGACATTTCCCAAAGTTGACAATTTGACTTTATTTTTAATTGTCATTTAAATGCGCCGGTTATTTAAATTAGAAAAAATTGATTATTTGGTATTTTCCTTTTTACTTTAAAAAATAATTATTCGGTAGCAAAAATGTTTGCTCTCTCAACATTTCATATGCATGTCGAGAACTTGACCTTACGCCAGTTTTCAATTTCCGGTTAAAGTTAATTTGTTAAAATCTTAAATTGCGACTAAACCGTTTGAATAAATTCTAGGAAATTTGGCAATTTTCTATTATAGTAGCGCACGATGTTTAACTTAGCCACCTCTCTGGCCGTCTCACTGAATTTTTAAAGCACATTTTTTTCGCGGAACATAGAATTTTGCGTGTGGTTGTAATATGTCTTTTCCCTATTTATCTTTGTAATTTTTTGTTCCTGTGCCTTTTTTCTTTTATTTAAGGATTTTAATCCAGATTATATTGAGTCTTAACTTTTTTACACAAACTTTTAATTGCCTTTAATAAAACAATGGGAAACCTTACTGAGAATAGAGTTCAGTAAGAGTTCAATAGTTCAAAGTGGTTTTCTCATGGTTGATGAGGTGCAGTTAAATTTATTATGTGACATCGGGGAAAAAGCAATATTTTCAGAGGAAAGTCTTGCTCTTTCGTGACCCGAAACACCCACAGGAAAAATTAAAAATTTAGAAAAAACTAATAGTTTTCTTATTGCTTTCCTCTGTTAAACTGAACCAAATAATTACATTTATGGATACTCCATTGCTTCAAATAATATAAACGAAAAAGCCGATATTTTTAGTATGTATTTACAGATTACTGTAGTGTGATTACTCGACAGAAATGTGCAGCATTGTACAATTTGGTGAAGGAACATCATATAGTAGTCAGTCCCGTGCATCATAGATGGCAGTGTAAGTAGCATTGTGGATGCAATGTGCTTGGATACCGATATTTGATTGACTATCGATAATTGACCAATTCAATATAATGAGGGTTAATAGTATATATTACCAATGGCTGATGTCTGGTGATATAAAATGAACAATTATATACCAAGTTCTCTAATTTATGATAGTTATTAAAAATGAAAATCACTGGTTATTACTAATAAGAACCTTATGAAGCTTTTAAGTATACATTTTACGTGTGTTAATATGAAGTTATTTTCAGAACACCCTGTAGTTATGAATAATAGTAGCAATTTTTTATAACGATCTCACAACTCGTAGCTCACAATATAATACTACATACTTGGGTCATCTTCACTCATGGACAATTTCATATTAAAGGCTTGTTTTCATGGTAATAATTTTTATGATAGGTGTCGTGATAATGGGAACTTTTATAAAAAAATATCGCCCCATAGACAACATGATAGTTGTTATCGTAGCGCATTCTCTCGTTTGACTACATAGTTGAGAGCTGATATTTTCATGATAGTTACGAATTTTTTACGATTACTCACCGCGTATACATGATTGAGAATATGATAGTTCTCCTTTGCGATCATTTTCTCCCCAAGCTACAATTAGGTGTGTCCGCTATATAACTGCTTTTTATAACTCATAACAATATTTCATGACGCAACTATCGAGACATGAGAGTATGAGAGGAGGGATTTGCAGAGTGTTCCACACTCCTTACATGTTCACATTTCATACACTTTAGTTGTGTTAATTTTCGTTTATCTTATAATTTTTTTCTAAGTTCTTAAAATGATGAAAGATTTGTTACCGAAACGCTAAAAAAGTAAAAGAAAAAAATGAACAATTGACCTCAAATTTATAGAACATGTTTATCACGAGAGCCCTTTTGTGAAAGTACCATTGTCGTGAAAATAAGCCTTTATTGTAAGTAATTACGGATTTTAGTAAGCTGAACGTATACTTAATATCCAACCCGAGATTGCTCGTATTCCGTCTCAGGACAAACATTATTCCCGATTTTAACGTTACTTATGACCATTGATAAGCGGCTTAGAAATGATATATTCAGAGCCCTAAAGACACTGCGGAGCTTCGTTTCCAGGTCTTAGGATTTTGTTTGGATAAGGAATTAGACGTTGGAAAACTTTCCTAAGTAGTGGCTATTTCCATTGCTGTTCGGAATTCTAGGACTTAGAATATAAGGGTCAATAATTATTATAGTCCAAGAATTTTTAAAGATTTTTCGATATTACTTCCATGCAGATCAAATTGATTTTTACAATTATTCAACCCTGTCGAAATCTTTCTAAATATATGTCAGATTGATAAATAATCGTAAGAATTAGAAGATCCTAAAGTATACAGGGTGATTCGTTTTTCATAGCGAAAATTTTAGGGACTCCCAGGGAATCGAAAAATTATACGAGTTTGCTTAATACATATTGTTTAAGACGCACGTTTCTGAGATTCAGAGAGTTGAACTTATTGTAAATTTTTTTAATATTTCTCAAAAAACTGCCATGTTAAAAATATTTAGTAAACTAATATATCTCATAGAGAACTTCTATTTTTGTATTAGGAATCTTTCATATCATCGACAGTGTCATCAATCGGAGGGGTAGTAGGCCTTTTTCTTATCAAGATTTCTACGTTCATGATGTTAAACAATAAGTTCGATCATTTTTTAGATTCTATGACATTTTTGCACAAAAGTTTATCTTGTAATATAATTTCAAGTTAATTACAGGTAATAAGGTTAGCACCAGTGGCGTAAAATTCTAATAAGAAAAAGAATCATTATTCTTTCTCCTCATATCACTGATGATTATCTGACTTTTTTTCCTAATAGAGAAATGGTAGTTCTCCATGAGATATGTGACTCCATCAAATATAATTTTAACATTGCAGTTCCTTTGAGAGATATCTAAATAAATTTTAAAAGAAATTGTAACGTTCTGTATCTCAAAAACAGTACATCTTAGAGGCAATGTTCATAAAGTAAATTTATATTATTCGAACCTCTATGGATCCCTCAAGTTTCCACCATAAAAACCGGACTACCCCGTAGAATCACAACGTATACAAATATAACTGTATTTTAAAAATCTTCATTTACGTATTTTAAACAATTAGGTTTGTAATTTCAGTACTGTTACCTTTTAGCGGGTTATCACAAAAAGCTTTTTAAATAAAACATTAGATAAATAACAATAATTTCTTTAACTTAGATTGTGAACAGTTAAATTTCCTCCAAATCATGAAATATTATATGTTACGTCCTGAAACGCTCGACTATACTAAGCTTTTTAATACTTCCACTTTAAGGGCAATGCGTTTTCTGGAGAATCTTATCGGGGGTGCATTTGGGCTGCGCCCCTCTGAACAAACACTCGACCGGCCGCTCAGCCGACTGGCATGGCCCCGCAGCTCCGTAGTTGTCCAAACAAATGTACTCATCAATCAAATACCTACTGCCACCCACCGGCCCCATCGATCCCCCTTTCAAGTTTAGTAGATGATCTGAAGTCATGGAAATTTCCTCTCTCATTCCTGAGTTTCAGTATGTTAGAAGCTTTGGTATTTAATATATTTAAATTTTGTTTGAGTTTGGAGCAATATCTTTTAAATTTCGGTAGAATTTACCAGACATTTTAAGAAAATTCTCTATGAAGAGACAAAAGGTGTAAATCTAATTTTGCTTTAAAAGATATGTTTTTCAATGGGACTTCATGGTCAGATATTTTTCCTGCTCAATGCTGAGGAATACACTTCAAACAAGACTTTATGATTTTTTCAGTATATTTTAACACTAACTTAACCTGGACACCCTTACTATTAAATTCGACGCGTGTTGCTGTTGCGTTACCGGTTTTAATCGATTACCTATCTGGACTGTGACCTACGGCTATACTGATGGCTAAAGGGGTAATAACTAATACTATACCGATTTCAGGCATTTTTGCCTTAATCGCATCATTTTGGAGACTTTGAGCGTTGAAATTCTATTTGATGAATACCTATTTAAAAGCATGCGGTTAAGGCTCTTGTTCCAACCATGTTATAAGGTCATAAATTACTCTTGTTTGCAAATTAATGGTTTAAGGTTGTATATACAGATCCTATAGGCTTTTATGTTAATATACAATACCGGCTCAAAATGCAGAAACTTTTAAATTATATACAGTGTGGAAGTTTTGGATGGAACAGTTCATATAACTAGATACCGAACATATGCGGCTAAAATCCTTGGACACGTCGATTTTTATTTTTTCTTGCGGCTTTTTTTTATAGTAAATTCATGTATACAGGGTACTCTAAAAATCAGGTACGACCACCAACTTTGTTTTTTCAAATGAAAATACCTATTTTTTAGTTCATTTTTGAATTCTACGCAACATACTAAGTGTGTTTCATGTACCATGTCCTGTACATAAACGCAACAGGTTTCAAGAAATTTACGATTTAACATTGTTGACGTTGTTTATTTACCGTGCGTCCTAAAAATGTTTTAATGAAATAAGCCATGGAATTATTTGAGCGCGAACTTACAGCACCGGTCTAAGGTACCTGAAGAAGGGGAATTAAATGTTTTATTGCAGCTACAAGAAAATCCGCATAATTCCTCGCGAGCAGTGGTTGTTAACAATGACATCAGCCACACTTCTGTTCTGAAATATTTGAAAACTTATAAATGGCATCTATACAAATTACCACGGGTTGGTTAGTCCACGAGTTAAATGCAGATGATCTTGATCGTAGAGTTGAGTTCTGTGCTAACATGATGGAGAGGTGCAATACTGATGCTACTTTTGTCAATCGCATTATCTTTTCTGATGAAGCTACCTTTACACTTACCGGTACAGTCAATAGCCAAAATTGTCTCTATTGGGCGCTACAGAATCCTTATTGAATGATGGAGGCCCACACTCAATTTCCAAAAAAGGTAAATGTTTGGGTTGGAATAGGTGACAACAGAATTTTAAGACCATATGTTATTGACGGAACATTAACGGGTGAAAAATATTTAGAATTACTCATAGATCTTGTTGCTACTCTTGTTGACCTATATCCAAATGAAAATCATCCTGATGTTCCCAGTAATACTTTATGGTTTCAACATGATGGAGCACCCCCTCATTACCACGTTGATGTTAGAGCTTATTTAAGGGATATTTTTCTTGAACGCTGGATTAGGAGATGAGGGGTAATTGAATGGCCGGCACGATCACCTGACCTCATGCCTTTAGATTACTTTCTATGGGGTTATCTTAAGAGTAAGATACATTTTAACCAGCCAGCAACTATCGAAGCCTTAAAAGAAAGAATACGCAATGAAATAAGAACAATTACCCCAGCAATGCTTCAAAATGTTAAACAGGAGTTCATTCATCGTCTTGCTTACTGTCAAGAAGTAGATGGGATCTGTTTTAAACATTTAATTTAATTGTTGCTTGTTGTTTTATTATGTATTAAATCGGTCCTTTTCAGAATCAAAGAAATTTTAAAAGACATCAAAAGTTTTAGTTTTTGATATGTTCAATCGTAAATTTCTCGAGACCTGTTGCATTTAGGTATAGGACATGGTACATGAAACACACTTACAATTTTGCGTAGAATTCAAAAAGCAATAAAAAATAATTATTTCCATTCGAAACAACAAAGTTGATACTCGTATCTGATTTTTGGATTACCCTGTATATATGAATTTACCATAAAAAAAACCGTAAGAAAAAATAAAAATCGACGTGTCCCATGATATTGGCTGAAAATGACCGGTATCTTATTTTTATGGACTGTTTCATCCAGAACTTCCACGCTGTATGTTCATATTCATATTCATTTTTTTCTGATAATAATGTTCTTCATTATATACTCTTCTGACAAAACTGAGAAACAAACCGCATCCAAAAGAAAAAAAAATGTTTATAAATGTAAGCGGCCATAAATAAAGAAATTTACTTATTTATAACATTCTTTGAGTTTTGCTCGCTTAAATAGTTTAAAATTTTGGTGGTGTGTTTAAGAGCTGATGTGAAACATAAAAAAAATGGAAAAATGTGAAAAATTTAAAAATAAAGAATTATTCAATGCCTTATTACGGGCTTGGACTAAAATATTGAAAGACGTTATTAAAAAAATCATAGAATCAATGCGTAAAAGATGCCAAGCAATTATTGAAAGTAAAGGTTTTGCAACAATGTATTGAAATAATGTTTTGAACCTTTGAATATTTCCATTTTTACAAATGTTTCTCTATTTTGTTCGCATAATGATCTGTTCTAGTCTCGTTTGCTCATAACAGAGGTTCTTTTTTAAAACTTCTTTTGAATCATTCAGATTTTCAGATTGTCCTATAGCATATTCATACATATGTATGTGTTTTATTTAAATTCTACTTCACCGCACAAATTATAGCTAATTAATAAAAGTTTCTCCACTTTTGACCGGTACTATGTACACATTTAAACATAGAGAGGCTCAATTTGTAACTTCCCCTTGAAATTCTCCGTGGTATATTGACAGAATTATCAGGAGATATTATCATTAGTTCACGGTATTTATGGGTTTAATCTCAGAATAAAAGATGCGATACAGGGATTCGTACGTTTCATTTTTAAACATAATGATGGCACTGTTTTTAGAGTTTCAGCACGCGATTTCCTGAATCAGGTAGTTGAGCTTGTTAATAATGTTTCAGTTGCTTTTACAACAAAATTTCACGAGTATCACGATTATTTCATGACATTGAGCTATTTTCATAATTATCATATTATCACATATTAATACATATAATAATCTATCTAACCTACCAATTAATGTGTTAGTCACGGCAGCTTTGAAATTTTCAGAAATCCTCATAAATCTTTAAAGTAGTTAAGGTTAGTTTGGGCTGCCGAACTTTACTCAGATATGGGTATTCTTGCTTTAATCACCGAGTGACGGCAGAAGCGACCCCGATAGGATTTATGACACTCACTTCTTTTCATACTAATACTGTTAGTTCAGGTCAGAATTCATTAGTTTAGGTGAAGCTACATGATCACAAAAGGACCTTTTTTTTGCCAACTACCGAACAGAACAGACGATGAGGCTTCTAACATCATCATGATAATAAATTTCCACGATAATTAGAGAGCTGTCTTTTATGTTGTTTCGTATAGGGACATAGATAGGCGGCGCTACTCAAATGTAGTTAATAAAACTTAACTTCAATCTTTAGTTAACCTAAATTCAAAGTTTCAGTACGATACGTATAGTATTGTATATGCAGTGAAATTTCAAGTTTGGCAAGTTGTTCGAACAATGGAATTAAATCGAGAACAGTTCCGCGCAATAATTTTTTAAAAGTTTCGAAGACAACTATCTTAACAAGAATGCCATGCTGAGTTGGTTTCTGTTTTCGAAAATGAAGCTTCACATCAGTTGATAATTTTTCGTTGGTATGGAAAAATTAAACGTGGACAGATAAGTCTTGGCAACAATTCAAGGGTAAGTGCACCAAAAATGGCAGTCACCTGGGAAAACGTCGATGTTGTGCGCAAGCGCATCAAGAAAGATTGACATGTGATATATTACGAAATTGAGGTTTCAATGAGGATTTCAAAGACTTTAAGTCGAAACATTTTAAATGGAGGATTGGCTGTAAAAATCCTGTTAGATAGCGCATCTATTGATTGCAGAACAGAATGAAGTCAGTTGGTGTCAAAAAACTCTGGACCGCTTTAACGCAAGAAATTCTAAAAACATGTATAGGATCGTCAGCAATGATACATCGTGGATATACTCATATGAACCTGAAAATATACGCTAGTAGTCTGTTTGGGTGTTCCAAGGTGAAGAAAAATCAACGAAAGTCATCCGTTCTTGAAGTGTGTCCAAAAAGATGGTCTCGACATTTGTTTCAAAAGCAGGTCATGTAACAATAGTTCCCTTGCAAGATCAAAGAACTGTTACTGCCGATTGGTATACAACCATTTGTTTGTTGGGAATCATCGCTGAGCTTAGAAAAACTAACCACAAACAACGAATAATATTCCATCAACACGATACAAGTTCACACAGAGTTCGCAAGGCAATGGAATTTTTAACGCAACAAAATATCCAATTTTTAGACCGTCCTCCGTATTGACCTGGCCTAAGTCCGAATGATTTTTTCACCTTTCCGAAAATCAAGAATGGACCACGTGGTAAAAGGTTCCACTCACCAGAAGACGCAGTCGAAACCTTCAAAAACGCCATTTTGACTGTACCAACAAACAAGTTGAATAACTGTTTAAAAAAATGGTTCTAGTGCATGCAAAAGTACATTGATCGATCTTAGTGGAGAATATTTCGAAAAACAATCATCTGTAAAAGCTATCTACTGTTTAATTCCACCTCTACAGGGTATAAATAAAATAGGAAGATATATTGTAAAGATTGATTTTACGTTTGAAAATATGAAGAAAAGTTGGTATAAACAAGGGTGCGAAGAGTTTCCTAAGAGAGCTACGGACTTTCGAAAGTGGTCTCCACGAAATGCGGAATAGCGTGCGGAACAGGGGACTGGGGGCTACATTTACTTAACATATTACTACATCCTTTAACTTTTATGACAATTTGAAAAAAAGCCAATTAGAAAAAAACCTGCCGCTGATATCGAAGAAAATGAAGCAACCACTTTAGTGTATTTCCGTGAATATCCCTACAATTCTATACACATTTTCAATATTTATTGTAAATTAGTCGTAAACATTTATTGTTAATTAAATCGTTAGAGTATTATAAACTGTTTTTTCAATTACGTTTTTGACTAATTTTTGACTAAAACTAAAAAAAAAGAAAAGAAATAATTAAAACATACATTAAGGAGCTTGATTGTGTAATTTTATGCTGATGTATCTATTATCTGCGCAGAATAAAGTACAATAGTTTAGAATATTTTTTTCAATTTACTCAAAAAGTATACATTTTTGATGTATATATCGTATTTGTTCATTTTTTTCCTACCAATCAAATGGTATGGCAAAAATAATAGTAGTGTTATTTGAAAAAAATTACTTTTTTGAATTTAAAAATTTTAAATTTCACTATTCTTCTTTAAAAACTTTTTCAAATGTTTGTCTTATTTCTTTAATTGTTTATAAAAAGGTGTTAATTTTCCAGTAATTTAAAATGTACTTCATCAATTTATAATATTTATAATTTTAATAAAGCTCTACAAGTGTCGGAAAAGTCGTGAAAATCAAAATAAATCAAAAACAGTTGAGAACCGGCACTATGTTGTATTATGAAACTTATGTTTATATTCAACAAAAAAACCATTTTCACTAAAAAACTGCCATGTTCTATTTAAAAAAATGAAGTAAGGGTCAGTTTTCGGTGTAACCGGAAGTCATATCAGGTTAAAAATATTTTTATAATGTCAGATTTTTTCCACAAAACAAAAATACATTAAAATTGTAATTTTCCATGTACAGATTGTGTCAGCTCCCAAAAGAGGACCCTGTGTAGTTCAGATTTGCTAATAGGAGTGTTACAAAGTACAGGTAAATTTATTAGGAAGCTCTGTTTTAGGTGTCTGCGTTAATCTGAAAAAAAGCAGAAATGCAGGGAGTTGCTTGCACTCGAACACTTTTTTGAGGTAGATTTACGTTAATCACACAATTAAAGAGATATTTGGAATTGTGATTCCATCACGAAAATTTTTCAAGTTAAATGTTGCGACTTTAAGATGCTTTATTCAATGGTGGCTATTAGTGATTTGTAACATTTCAATGAATTTTCCAGGATGTATTTTTTTACTTTGATAATAAGTATCTCACCTTAAAATCTCCATTATCATGCGGTGGTGTCGTACAAGCTGGAGGTTATTAATCTACTTTCACTTGGATCTGCGTTAATCAAAATATGATACTAGCGTTGGAACGAAAATTGCAATCATCGGTGGATTGTTTTCAAGCATCCCATGTTTTGTGTTTTGCGATTCGAGGATTTTAGCGTCCAGAAACGTGGCCCTCGGTGGCTCGGATTTCCTTTCCTAACTTCATCTTGTTTCTGTAAATTTGTCGAGAGTAAAGAAAATTACCAAAACCAAAACGGAATCGAGACTCAGTGAGGCGAGTCAGATCAAAGATCGTCGAACGTAATTGCCTAAACTAGGACGATTCGATCTAGAACGCCCCGTGCAATTTCAATCCAAGTAAAATCGATTTGAAAATACGTCAATAAAAAAGAGACCTAGAAAGAAAACCAACATATTGTGATTAATGAAAAGGGCAATGAGTAACTATTAATATACAGTTCAGAAAATTAAACGATCTTGCTGGTATTATTTGGTGCCATCGCAGATTGATTAATTATAAATAAAACATTCTTTCATCTATATTGGTTTGAGAACAACAGTTAATGAGAGCAAGTTGAAATTCAAATGATGCTTAAGCATTGAAACATATCTCAAAGAGGGCAGGGTGACCACAGGTCGGTGAAATTAATTGTCCGAGCTAGCCAGGCCGATCTTTGCGTCGCACTGGCCGTGGGAAGCCGGCTTTAAATCTCTAACGACGTGCCGGAGCGCGTAAAAAAAAGAAGAAATAGAAGGATAGTAGCACCGAGAAATTAGCGGGGCAACGAAAATGATAGTTATTAGATAGAGTTCTTAGGTTATTGGTCGAAATACAGTAATATCAACCCGACTAGCTTTTAAAGTTATTAGTTTCTAACATAATTTCCCACATTCCTTCTTTTGAAGGCCATTTACACATTTACTATTTTCTACAGGGTGTTTCCGATCTATGGAATGAAATTTCTAGCGATTGTTGGGTGCACCAATAGAAGATGTCTGAGTATAAGAACCCGTGTCCACAAATGTCTCCCTAAGGCGTTACGGCCTTATGATGCTTTAAAATAGTTATATTTAAAAATGTATTTCATTGAGTTTTAGTAGATTTTGTTTCAATTTTTTTGTACAAAATAATACTACAGAAATTATTCAAAATGTCGTCCTTGAACTTGAACGCACCTATTAAGTACTCTTGGCTAAATGTTTATCTTAGATAAGACTGATAACAGAAATTCTCTATCGTTAGTTTCACACATTCACTCGTCAATTTTGCAAATTTTAAAAAGTTCACAAAGTAATGGGTCTTTATGGAGAACTACACTAATCAAGAGCTGGCAGATATGCATCTGGCATATGGAGCAACAAATTTCAGTGCAAAAATGTTGCACGGTTTTATTAAGAGCGCTATCTCGCAAGGCAACATCCTAGATGCAAAAAGTTTACTACAATTCATCAACGACTTACTGAGACTGACACTTTGAAACCTAACATTCACGATACTGGTGCAGCACAACAGTAAAAACGGTCCATTTTGAGGAAGAGGCTCTTTAGCTAGTTGCAGATGAATCTTCGAGTAGCACTTATCAGGTGGCGCAGGATATAGGTGCAACTCACGTTTCCGTTTGGCGGGTATAACATAAGTAACAATTTTATTCACAGTATTTACAAAAAGTCCACGGTTTGACCCCAGTCGATTACCAACCGAAAGTTCAATTTTGTCAGTGGCTGCGTCATCAGATTGTCGAGCAACCCAATATTTTACGCTTTGTTTTATAAGCGGATGAAGCTAGTTCTATACAAGATGGCATATTCAATAGTAGGAATAGCCAGGTTTGGACCGAAGAAAATTCACACGCGATATTTGCTGAAAGTCATTAGCAATGTTGTTTTGCTAACATGTGAACCGGTATTATTGATGACAATTTGGTTAAGCCATATTTGCTGCCCGATCGTTTAATGAAGCCTATCTACAAGACGCCCTGTCGGAATTTCTTGAAAATGTCCCATTAAACGTTCGACAGAAAATGTGACTAGAACATAATGGTGCACGTACACACTTTTCTGTTCAAACCAGTCAGTATTTGGATCGTCACTTTAGACAACATTGGATCAGCAGAGGTGGTCCAGTTTCGTGGCCTCCTAGGTCTCCTGATTTAACACCTTTAGATCTCTTTCTGTGGGGACATGTAAAGTCTCTGGTTTATGAAACGCCAGTGAAATCAGACCAAGACCTGATTGCACGAATCATTGAGGCATTTGAAGTCATTCAAATCGATTATAAAATTTTTAGCTAGGTCTGCAGAAACCATGTACATCGTTTAAACAGATGCAATGAAGTTCAAGCACAACATTTTGAACAATTACTGTAGTGTTATTTTATAAAAACAGATTACAATAAAACGTACTAAAACTCAATAAAACACATTTTTACACATAACTGTCTTAAAGCATCGTAAGCCCGGAGCGCCTTAGGGAGATATTTACGGACATGGGTTGTTATAGTCAGATGTCTTCTATTGTTGCACTGAACAATCCCTAGAAGTTGGACCAGAGAGTTCTGAAACGCCTTGTACATTTACCATCAGCACCTTTATACCGTGCGGCCAAAATTGTGCAAACTTCTCTAATTCGATGTTTTTATTGCACTAAAAAATTATTTTATTGCACTAAATAACTAATTTACAATGATCGGACCTGCAACGGCCCATAAAAAATTTTGAGGAAGAATGATGTGATTTCAATGGTTAAGGACGGTTTTATCTTGTGGTCATAATGGGTTCTACTTGTCCATCGCGCCAGGCGACTTTGCACAGAATAATACAATGGGATAAGATGGGATGAAATGCAGACGATCACAGGATAACGCAGGTGATCCTATGACGATATAGTTGGCTACATATCTCCTGACATTTTATACAAATAATCCAAAACTGATTTGTATTGCATTTTTACCATTTTTTTTCTATTTATAGCTTTTTTCAATGGGGGAAGGGGAGCGGTACAATTTACATCCGCATTGTGATGTAATAGTTGTTACTGGTACTCTCTGAGAATAATACTCTCCACACCTTTTTGTCTTAAATTAACAGACCTCCATCCATTCTTAAGATGCACGTTAATCCTCATAATTGAAATATTCGAAAGCGTTTTACACCTTAACGGACCTCAGATAGGATTTGAATAATTTTTCAAATTGGCTCTCTATGAAATTCCGTCCATTTTCATTGTTAGTATGAATGTGTTAATGATTTTAGTTCGTTGGCGATCGACATCTAATTGAGGCTTCGCGCCCAACTTATAATGTTTCCTGTAAATAAATCAATGTTTGCCTTTCTCATAAGTACCGGAATTTCGTATTGGTTAATCATGTGCTAAATAAAAATTGGTCTGTGGTTCTAAGAACATCCGATAAACCTTAAATAGTTAAAGTTTTTCTATGAAATTCGTCGGCACTTTGAGTACCATGTATCAATCTGAAACTGACTTGTTATGTAATGTTTGTTTATTTTTTTGGGAAGCCCCCATTTTCTTATAAGAGCTGCTTGTAAATAATTGCCCAACTAAAAAAATTCTTCTCTAGTAAAATCCCTGTTTCAGGGTTACCTAAATCCATTATATCGGTTCCGACTATGCCTTGAGGCACGCAAGTAATCCTAATCCAATATATCCTGTTCGTTTTTTTTTGGATCTACTAAACTACGCTTAAATACTCTCGATTTGTTACGGATTTATCCGCAAGCTGTAACAAAGTTTTATATTATATTCAGAAGTTTTACGGTGGCTCTTTTAAGTGGATTAAAATTCGCAATGCTGTGCGGTAGTTTCTGACCTAGATAGTTGTTGACGAGCATGTTATCTAACAGTAAGATTGATGAAATGAGCGTTTGATTTTCGAAAGCTTAAAAAGACGTTTTATTACATCTTGTAATCATGAGATATCAATTTACAGAGAAGTCTCAAAAATTGAGGTACTAGAGAAGTAAAACATTGGAACGAATATTATAGTAAAGTAGTAAATAAAAAGAATACAAATGTAGGAACGGTAAGTGGACACCCGCAAAAAGATTCGAGTATTCAAGTAGGAAAAGAAAGGGGATGTTGGACAACCTAGCGACATGTGTTTTTACTTCTTGGCTTCATCAGGCATCTGTGTGTAGGTGGGAAGTAGTTACACACATTTCAAGCTATGCATGTCCGAATACATACGCATATGCAGATCTAACATGGAAAGAATAAAAGAAAAACAAGAAGGAACCATAAGTCAGCTTTTGAGAATTTGTCACTAATTTCTACATTTATGTTCATCTGCATAACACTTTTCCATTTTTGGCCATTCTTGGCAGCACATGGAAACACATTTATGTGTGTTTCCATATGTAAAACTGTGACCCGATGCATGCTTGTGGTTTCCTCTTTTTTTCCTCTATCCTGTGTAAGCTCCACTCGCATCTGCATATATTTTCGGATATATGTATGTAGTATGCTGCATGTGTAGCAACTTTGTATGCATACATGCCTGCTGAAGCCAATAAGTAAAAACGCGTTGTCTTTGATAGATGGGACAAGTAAATTGGAAGACGAGACTAGGCAATTTAAAGTTAATTTGGGACGCATCGAGAAGGTTTCATAGCTTGATGTTTACGGCCATGAATGTAAGATATAGATTATATAATAGTAAATGGGCTAAAGTCCTGTCCAAATAAATAAACTCTCGCAAATACACACACGCTTTCCTAGGTAACAATATCTAGAACTAACACTATAAAGTTAAACCAAACATATCTTATCTATCTATTCGTCTATGATATTAAATTTTACTACCATAAATCCTCAATACAAAACAGTAAATTTTACAAGTAAAATATTAACTGAGTCGAAAGCTGGCAAGGAGGTTTGTTTTAACTACTTTGGGGTGTGATCAACGAACCAAATTACCTGACCCGCCATGGGTAAATACCGACATAGTCCAGACTATAAACCGTGGGTCTTGACTTACTAACATTATTAGATTTGAACATTCACTCGTTTATTGGTGATATAGTCATCAGTGCTAATATCAAGCGGTAAAACCTTAAACGTTCCAAATTAGCCTCAAATCGCTCAACCTCATCTTTCAATGGACTTAATTCAACCTCATTTATTAGAGGGAAATTATCAAGGAAAATATCGTGCTGTGAATTATCTACCTTATTTCGATAATAATAATAAAAAAAAATAAACAAATAAATAAATAATAATAATAATAATAATAATAATAATAATAATAATAATAATAATAATAATAATAATAATAATAATAATAATAATAATAATAATAATAATAATAATAATAATAATAATAATAATAATAATAATAATAATAATAATAATAATTAATAATAATTAATAATAATAATAATAATAATAATAAATAGTAACCCCCGTGTGGATAGCGGGGCTCCCACCCTGGCTCCGCGGGTCATAAAAGGCGACCAAGGACCATCACTCCCATGATACGGTAGGCACCCATAAGAATGAAGAATAACAGGGGGCCTCGGAAATGGTCACTATCTGGGGATCGCCAAGGTATGTCTGAAGTCGGTGCTGGACATGATAATATGCGGCATGTCGGTGGCAGGAGAAAAAGGAAGCGGGTCTCTGCTGCACAAGAAGTTACAGCTCCAACGCAAATACTACGAAGCCCAACACCAACAAGAACTCTATATGCTCAGAGTGCTGCGCGGGAACAACAGCCTATGCTTACTCAAGTCTACGTACCCAAGAAGCACATGAAATGAACTTGTACCATGTATGAGACAATACTGCGTATATACTTCTAGGTAACATGACTAGAAACGCAAACAGTCGGCTACCAACAACAACTACACACCGAATTCTGCAGGGAGTTTCCTGATCTTCAGGTCACAGAACAAAGGGTAGCTGATCAATATAGAGTCATTCAGCGAAACAAACTCATTCCCGACAACTCAATAAGCGCAATTAAAGCTAATATACAGCGGGAAATTGAAGAACAGGATGCATCACCTATTGATTTAGAGAGTAACATAAGTGTTCCGGAAGAGCTTGTTAGGGCTGAACCTACTATGGATCAAAACATCATAGATCCAACCCAGCACAACAATCATAATGAACAACTCTATAACAGCTTCGATTAATATAAAAAAGAGACTACTGGAACTCGATGGTACAGATCCCCTTTCAAGACCTTCGCCCTCGCGGCTGAACTTGTCAAAGAAGTTGGCCATTGTAATAAAGCTCCTAAACAGCAGGATATTTCCGGACTTGCTTGCAAACACGCGCTGTCTTAGGGATCTGCACACGGTTATCTACTGCGTAGTAACGATAATTGTGGAAGCCGTGGGAGCGAGGATTGTATATGGGAGGCGTCAGTCGCAGGCAGTGCCCATAGCACTGAACTGGGAAAGGAGACTGCAAACCAAAATCGAAGACATTCGGCGGAGAATAGCAACAGCTTTCAGAATATATCGCCGGTAGAACATCCAGAAGACTGCAAAAGAAAGTGAAAAGTATACTGTAACATACATGTATCAACTCAAAACAAGACCCATTCAACTTTACTGCACAACAGTGCCTGGACATCCTTAAACAAAGGCCCTCTCCGATAGGCTGCATAGATATAAAATAAAGAACGAAAAAGAGTAGGAGAACATGGTGTTCAGGCGAGCGGAAAAGGCTTTCTATAGAAATTTCAAAAAGGGTGAGGATGAACCTGGGAATTGCCCTTCTAGGTACGATATCGACCAATACTGGAGGGGTCAGCTGTCCACGATGGTTTCTTACGTGGTCCAATTTGCATGGATAAATAAGGAGAAGATGGCGTATCAGCATCGTGAGGAAATGCACTCCGTTTACCGTGGAGACGCCGTTAGGCGGTCTCACAATTGGAGAGTACCCGGTCCTGACGGGATACAAAACTTTTGGCTTAAGAGATTCTCTTCTTCCCATGAAAAGTTAATAATATACATTAACGAGGACATTGCTCACCCCCGTGACATGTCCCAGTTCCTCACACACAAAATGACATCACTTTTGTCCAAGGGCACAGACTAGGACCATCTAAATATCAGTATCCGTTTAAATATAAACCTATCACTTGCCTGTCGACTTTATATAAACTGATAACGTTGTGTATTACCCAAAGAATCTACGCGGATTGTGAAAGGAATAACATAATCGCAGTTCAGCAAAAAGGCTGTACAAAAAATGCGAGGGGATGTAAGGAACAACTTGTGATAGGTTCCACTATCACAAACCGGGCAAGCGTTAAAACCAGGAACCTATATATGATTTTTAAAACTTACAATTAAATACAAAAAAAAAAGAAAAATTACAATAAGTCCTTTGACCCGGTCCCTCATCAGTGGCTTATTAAAGTCTTGAACATCTACAGTGTAAATCCGACTATTATTAATTTCTTAGAGCACGCAATGAAACTTGGTGCACCCGAATTTTCCTAACTACCCGAGCTGACACTATAACCACAAAAGATATACTTATTAGGAGGGGTATATTTCAGGGTGACTCATTGAATCCTCTGTGGTTCTACATGACAATGAACTCCCTGTTCTCTGGACTAAACTCCACCGGATACGGATTTGCAATAAAAAATAATAACATGAGGGCTATAATGGTGAGTTATCTATTGTAAATGAATGATTTAAAGCTCATGACTGCCACGAAACAACAACTCGGCCAAATGCTTAGCATCATGGAGAGGTTTTCGGGGGACATTGAGATGCAGTTCGGCTTGAACAAATGTCCTACCATTGGAATAGTACAGGGAAAGGTTAAAAGAGACTCGATCTACGGCCCTCGTGATGGACATAACATAGAGATGATACTGCGGAAAGATACAGGTACCTGGAAATAAAATAGGCTCAGCGCATTGATCACAAAACTGTGAGAAACGAGTTAACTTCGGAATTCCTTAGAAAGATGAGGAAATTGTTACAATCTAGCTTCAATAGCAAAAACTTGTTTCATGCACTTAACATCTATGTCTAGTCAGTAATTATCTACCGATTTGGAATAGTAAAATGGTCAGTTACTGATAGTAACTTGAAACTGAAAGTGAGGACCTCTACGACAAGAGTACGGAAAAATCATCCGAAAAGTGCAATTAAGAGAAAGTTACTTTGCCTCGACCAATGGGAGGAAGGGGACTGACAGATCTCAAGAAACTTTTAGACCAACAAATAATCAACTTTACACGATTTTTCCATAGACAGCTGAGACGTCTGCGTTTCATCGGAGCCTGTGCCAGGAGGGTGACGAGGCACCACTTATGTTAGGGGAACGAAACATTCGGCTCAGACATCCTAACAGCACCGAGAAAGTTCAGATCTGGAAAGGAAAGCCCTTACATGGAAGACACCCACATGAGGTTAATCAAGAACAAATGAACACCAAAGTGTCGAACTATTAGCTGACCTCGAGACAATTCTTCCCTGAAACCGAGGGACACTTGATAGCAATATAATACCAGTTTATGCCAACCTGGACCTATCTGAAGCATGCCATTCGGGACGTCACGGTGAAGAACGATGAATGCAGATATCGATGTAATGCATCTGAAACCATTCAACACATCACCGGATGCTATCAGGCGTTTGCAGGGACGGAGTATAATAAGCGACACGACTTTGCGGCCAAGATATTGCACCGAGAACTAACTGATAAGCTGAGGCTCCTTTAAGTGGACAGGGTCCCCCTACTATGAGTACCACCGTTTTGGAGAACGAAAGCCATAAGCTGTACTGGGACCCTATGGTTCTGACAGACTGTACAGTAGCTCACAATAGTCCACATATAATACTTGTGAATAAGACATTGATACATGTCGCCCTGATCGACGTAGCTATTCCAAACAACAACAATCTGGTGGCAAAGTATTATGTTGTTGCATAATTTCTATCGTATTATAAAGGAAATTGAAATTTCCATAACTTTGAAAGGAAATTTAATTAAGAATCAACATATTGTCTATTATTGTTAATAATTTGTCTCCAATTAATGGGCAGCTTATGGATCCCCCCTAGCTTATGGAAAAATTTTATCAATACATTATTGATGTCATGTTCTGTATAAAATTTTTTCTCATCTAGAAAATTTTGTAGTGAGAAAATCAAGTAGTAGTCTGATGGCACCACATCTGAATAGTCAGGTGGGTGAGAAAGAACTTCATAGCCTAGTTGGTCTAGTTTCAATCTAATCTTAGGTGTGCTGTGTGGTCGGAAGTTGTCATGTTGAAACACAACATCTTTGCAATTGGCTAATGCTGGTCGTATGTCCCTAATTTTTGAATCCAATCGTGGTAATTGATCACTGTAAATATCACCGGTAATTCTTTGACTATGTGGCAAAAGTTCGTAACGTACCAAATAGAGAGCATTCGTTTTTATTGGTGTATACTAGGTTTAGGGACTGCTGGAGCCTTCTGATTTGGAAAACATTTGACCTTTTTTTCTACCGGATTATCATATGTAATCCATTTTTCGTCTCCATTAACTATCTGATCGAAAAAAAGGTCAAACTTCTGCATTGATCGCAAAGAATAAGACACAAGGTGTTTAAAAAAAAGACTTCAGAAATGAAGGGTATGATTCCTTGGCCCATTCTAAGAAAAAAAGTTCCTATTAACATGGGTCCGCAAACGTACCGTTTGTGAGATACAGGGTGTCAAAAAAACAAGATCAAAAACAGTTTTAACTTATTTACCTTACTTAAAGAATATGTTCTACATGTCTACCTGCCACTTATACATAGAATTCACATCTTCTCCGAAAAAAACATTTATTCTTTCGAACAATCCTGGATTTTGTCTAATTGTTTGGCACTCATTTTCTATTTGCTGCTGTAGTTCATCCACATTATTAATTGACCTCGAATATACCAGTTGTTTTAAATATCCCCAAATGCAAAAGTCAAGTGGGTTTAAATCAGGCAATCTAGGTGGCCATGACACAGGATCTCCCCGTCTTATCCATTTGTTGTTATAAGTTTCATTTAAAGAACATCCTACGGCGATAGCAAAATGCGATGGGGCCCCATCTTGTAAAAACCATTGGTTAGCTCTATCTATTAAGGGAACATCTTCAAGCAACAGGGGTAAAGTGTTAATTAAAAAGTGCAGATAATTTTCTCCATTTAAACGATTTGGCAAAAACACTGGATCAATCAAACAATCTCCAAAAATGCCCAGCCAAATATTTACAGAATACCGGTGTTGATGTTTTGTCTCCATAACAGTATGAGGGTTTTCGTCGGCTTAAGTATGGTTGTTGTGAAAATTGATTATTGTATTGTTTGCAAAAATAGCCTCGTCAGTAAATTAAAAAAAAAAAAAAGTTTGGATTTTCGACCAAGTTTTCCTAACAAGAATCTACAAAAAGCAAGTCTAGAATCATAATCCGGAGCTAAAAGAGTTTGCACACGTTGGATATGATAAGGATACAGCTGCTGTTTTTGAAAATTCTCCAGAGTACAGAAGCATTAATGTTTCACTCTACTGTTATTGTTCTAGTACTGATATTCGGATTTTCTTCTACTCTTCTTAAAACATGTTCTTCAGTTTCTGGAGTTGTCACCGATCTTTGTCACCCAGCCTCATGTTTTTGAATGTTAAATGAACCAGTTTCCCTTAATCGTTGATGTAGTTTCGAAAAAATACTATTTGATAAAACCGCACGATTAGGAAATGCCTCTGCGTATAATCGCCGTGCTTCAGCGGTATTGCTATTAGCACGACCGTACTTAAAGTGCATATCGGCCATCTCTGACTTAGTATTTATAATATAAGAAGGCATTTTCATAGTAAAAAAGAATGAGCACAAACTGGCAGCACAACAGTTAACACTATTAAATAACATTTGCAATATTACATATCCATGAACAGAAAGCAATAACAACAACAAAGACAGCAACACCAGTATTCTTTTTTTTGACCCTCTGTATCTCGAAAACGGTGCGTTTGCGGACCCATGTTAATTGGAACTTATTTTCTTAATGAGCCAAGGAATTAAACCTTTCATTCCTGAACCCTTTTTTTTAAACACTCTATATAATGATATGGGTTATCAGGTCGGCTTCGCTGACTTCATTCGATACCCAACGTCCAAGTTTTTTAATATGCCCTAATGTCTTTATATGCCGATATATTGTGATATCATCATAGCCCGTCTTATCCTCTATCTCTCAGCTGGTTATCAATGGGTTTTCCATTATTATGGCCTTTAGAGTATCGTCGTTAAATTTAGAGCGTCTGCCGGTGTGAGGTTCATCCTTGAGGTTAAAATTTTTAGCTCGAAATTTTACGAATCATATTTGAACAGTTCTAATATCTACAGTGGTAAAAGTAACCCTTAAGGCGCTGCACAAACTTTTCGTAGCTACAATTGCATTATTGCCCTTTTGAAACTCGTAGAGTATGCAATATCTCAGATGAGTTCTATTAACATCCATGTTTAAGCCCCCAAATCTTAAAAACTACTGAGTAAAATTTGAAGATTTGAAGAAGAAGACGTGGTCTTTGAGAGACAAGTAAAGACACTATACAATCAAATTAGCAACGCAGTCTTAAAGGTAACTTAAGAAAATTTATTGCACATGCAAAATTACCTTATGAAATACGACAGAAATTATGTAACAACCTGATATAATGAGAAAATCCATAAATACAGGGATTTGCAGGAACAGATCGGGGAACGATGGGGCATGAGGAGTGTGCGCAGAGTTCTAGTTATCCTGTCTACAATTCCGAAAAATTTTCTGACTAATCTGAAAGATCTAGGAGTGAACGCAAATCTGTTTAGGCCTACACAGACGGTGGTGCTCTTAGCAACAGCGCGTACTATGCGCATATTTTTAGGAAATTAGGCAGGACACCATGCCATCTAGGACTTGCTACCACCATGCGAAACATGTCGGATCTCATCCTTTTGGTACCTGTGGTATATGGGATGAAGTAATCCCCCCCCCCCCCCCCATTCCCCTTCACTGGAGTGAAAAGACATTTTTTGGTAACAAATAATAATAATAATAATAATAAAATATTTGTTTGATAACTCTTTAGATAGGTTTGAACCGTAGCTGAAACAGGAAAAATTTTGGAGTATGAGGGTTTATCGTTAAATTATCGTTTATCGTTAAAGCGTATTTGATATAGGACACTGATGGCTGTTGAGTTGACTAATACTTAATGGCATCGGTGAAAAATGAAGAATAATATTGACATTATTGCTGGTTAAAGTAGGTATATGTTGGAATATTTTTGACAAAGTATGGATTTTAAGCTAATTAGGTAGATTTCGTTTTAGCTTAGTAATTAGAAGATATCTGGATTCGATATTTACCGTGTGTCTATATTAACTTCCATGTTTATTTTATGATAATTCCTCTTATGCCTACTGAGTTGTTGAATAACCTACTTCGATTCATATATAGTTACCTAGCAGAGGCGATATGTACTGGAAATCGAGCGGTCTATAATTAATTACTGCTTAATTACTAAAACCGGGACCATTTCAGTTCAATAATAAATACAGCGTATTCAGCAATAGCAACACATGGTGTTGAACTAATGCGTCCCTTTCATTCGTTATGTCTTAATGTAATTTCAATGTGATATTACAATCATGCGTTTTTATTTTAAGAATTTTGGGTATTTTCTTACCTCCTCTATCGGCGAAAAATGGAGAAGCCATCGAAAATTATCAATAACTGTATAAAAAATTATTTGAAGACTTAATCGTGCTGTGTACAAAATTGACTTCAATTGTAAATAATATTCCTGTATATGAATATTAATTTTTTAATTTTTTTGCTAAGAAAGGAATAATTGATAAATTCAGTGCGGCAAAAACTAGAGAAACATTTTTGTTATTTAACTGAACAATTATCCACAATTTTTCTACATAGTGATACTGAAAATGCCGCGTGGTCATACTTTATCTGAAGATATTAAATTTAAAATTACAGAAAAATTCGATAGTAGCGAGCAGGTTTCAATGGATAGATAGCTCAATCTCAAATAATGTGTATTAAGTAAAATTATTTCATCTTTTAAACATAATGGAACAGTGAAAAGCATTAGGCAAACTGGAAGACCTAAAAAACAACCCTCGCTGAAGACACTGATGAAAAGATTCGTTGTAGCAAACCATTTACATCTTCCACTACAGTGAAGAAATAATTTCCAAAAATATCGCTCTTTGTTTGTAGTATTCAATATCGCTTAAGCATTAAATGGCAGGCGTCCAGCAAAACTTCCTTTTATTTCCGCCAAAAACACAGCCGCGAAACTTAAATTTGCAAAAGATCATCTTGACTGGAATATATCTAAATGGAGGACTGTGTTGTTCTCAGACAAAAGCAAGTTCAACTTGTTCGGATCAGATGGAATGAAGTGGGTGAGACGGCCAAAACAGTATAAGTTAGACCCTAAATACACATTACCAACAATAGAACACGGCGGAGGAAATGTTATGATGTGGGGATGTTTTTCGGGTTTTCGTGAGTGCGGTGTTGGACCCTTGATTAGAATATAAGGAAAGATGGATCGGTTTCAGTATCAAGATATATCAAATGTATCCATTTGCGAAGGAAAATATGCCTTTACGCTGGTAATTTCAACAAGCCAACAACCCGAAGCATACTGCTGGGGTCGTTAAACGTTGAAAACGGGATTTGCGTTTTGAAATATCCAGCGAAGCGTCCCGACTTGAACCCCATCGAGCACCTATGGGATCAATTAGACAGACAGTTACGTCAACAACATACAGGAAAATTTAAAAATTAAGACGCACTGTGCTCTGCATTGAAAGAAGCTAGGTTTCTATAACTCCTGAATATACTGACAAGCTGATCAAGTTAATGAGATCTAGATGTATTGATGTTATCAAAAATAAAGGATACGCAACTAGATACTAGTCATTCTAAATATAAAAAGGTTATTAATGAATATTTTTCTACTTTTTGCCGCACTGAATTTGTAAATTATTTCTCTCTTAGCAAAAAAATTAAAAAATGAATATTCATATACAGGAATATGATTTACAAGTTTAAATCTATTTTGTATAGTGGACGATTAAACCTTTAAATGATTTTTTGCAAAGTTATTGATAATTTTGAATGTTTATCCACTTTTTGCCGATAGTGTGCGGAAATAAATATAACTCCAATTATTTTAGTAGCATAGTTGGAAAATATAACATCTAGATCTAAACATTAATAATTGTAAAAATAAATTCATTTGCTTGGGTTAGATTTGAGGAAAATTGTCTAAAATTTGTGTCATTCAAGAGAACGTTTTAAGCTCAAATTTAGACATGCTAAGTAAACCTATATTCTATTTTACATATTTCGACCTAAATAATCAGTGTATGGCTGAAACATGTCCCAGGTCCTACCATACGCTAAATTTGAATGGACTGAAATGAGCCTACATTTGTTTAATATAGCTGATGAAGCAGACAAAGAAGATATTCTGGAGGTGGCTTTTTGCAACTCGTAAATGGGATCATTTCTAAAAGAAAACGTAGAATACACTATAGAAATCAAAAGCGAACATGACACCGCGAAGTTGAAAAAGAAGAAAAACATTCATAGAGTGATCAAATTTAAACAATCTTGCACCGAGTTCTAAAAAAATGTTAAAGCGATTTAAGAAAAAATTTGTCGAATTAATGTCTTGTTAGCAAATGGTTCGGACATTATGGAGCAGCCAAAAGTCATAGTTGAAAATCTATATAATATTTACTAAAGGTCTAGTAACTGGTGAATTAAAGATACTTCAAATATATTTAAATATTGGCATGTGGGTTCTAAATTTAGCAAAAACCACTACCTATAACTTTCATTATGATTGCGTTTGTCACACGTTTCAAAATTGTCCAGTTCATATGCTAATATCGATAACCTTCTCTAGTAAATGCATCAGCCTTCTTATGCAGTTACAAAACGCCACTATAGAAAGTATGTGGTAGATTAGACTAGACTCTTTAAGTAGCATTTACAATATTTTACAAATAAATTAAAAAATTATGGAATACTGAGAATAGCAGTACGCCCATGATTGGTTTTGTTGGCCAGGTGTTAGAGCCAGGTGTGAAGGAATATATTACAAAAAGTAAGGTCACGTTCAGTAATCATGTTAAATGTCTTAAAAATTGATATTAAAATCAATTAGATACACAAAATTTAATATCTGAATAAATATTCTGATTATTCCATAACCCGAGTGAATATTGCTTTGAGTCCATACGATGGCAAAAGCTATGCCGTGCCTGATCTAATATGGCCTTTTGAATGTTATAGCATAAGCATTTCATCAAAAATTTTAGTAACTATTTTAAGTGGAAAATTTTTATTATTTCATAATTTTAATAATAATAAATTCGATAATCGTTTTGCACGACCTCAAATGCCGCAGTAATTCATGCAATCAGGTCTTGCTCTGTTTCCACTAACATATATATATGGTATAAACCAGAAACTTTACATATCCCCACAGAAAGAAATCTAAAGGTGTTAGGTCGGGTGATCTAGGGGGCCACGAAGCAGGGCCATCTCTGCCGATCCAATGTTGTTCGAACTGACGATCCAAATATTTAACAGGTGCGTTCAAGTTGAAGGAGGATCTTTTGAACAATTACTGTAGTATTATTTTGTGCAAACAAATTAAAATCAAACGTACTAAAATTAGATAAAACTAATTTTTACACATAACTATCTTAAAACATCATAAGGTTGTAACGCCTTAGGAAATTATTTCCGAACATGGGTTCCTATACTCAGATGTCTTCTATTGTTGCAGTGAATAATTCATAGAAGTTTGGTCCTATAGTTCTGAATCACCCTGTATACCTATATTGTTTCAGTTCCCATTGTCCTAAGGAATGGGCACAATCTGTGTTTTATTAATAATTGAATACAATTGTAAGACCTCGTTCCTATAGTGTCGCAAATATGAATTTTTGTTTAAAAAGTCTCATTCGAAATAACTTTTTTAATACATATGATCCTTAATTTAGGTAATGTTATTATAGGCAATGTTTAACTGTAACAAATTCTGTAACTTAATAAATAAAGGTTTGTCGCAAAATTCCTGAAACATATTAATTTTTATTTTCAATGGAGTATTACACAAAGAGGTTTGTTTATTTTTTTTTATTATCTGGGGAGTTGCAGCTACCCTAACTTTTTTCAATGTAGGTGAGTTGATGAAGTTTTTATTTTAAAGTTTTTTCAATTGCAAATACAATTGCGGATTTTTTGTTACTTTTTATAAGCAATGTGTCGGAGAAAAATAAATAGGGAAATGTTTACTGAAACAACTTTAATGTATACTTTTTTCTTACTTGATAAGTTATAATAGCCTTTAATGTCATACCTTATCAAAGTTGCTCGATAGTTTTTTGGCCAATTTGAACCGAATGTGATTAATTTGTTAGTACCTGTTTACATTTCAACATACAAATTAAAAATGAAAAATAAGAAAATGCCTTATTTAACCGAGACACATCGTATCAAAATTTTAATGATGATCGTATATAGGAACAGAAGTGAAAACAGACTGAAGTCGTTCACTTGTTTGCTGAAGTTCATCCAGAATTGGCTGCAATTAATCGTACGATTAGCAAAATCGAAACTCAATATCGGGAGTTGGGCCACGTGAGGGATGCTCCTCGACAAAGGTCGTTAAAAATAAACGAAAAAAACCGATTGAACATGTTGGAAGTTGAAGAAAATCTTGTTACTTAAGTTAAATAAATAGCTCGCATTCACGGTGTCAGTCACATAAGCGTTTTAAAAATTCTGAAAGAAGCCAAAAACCACCCATATTAGATGTAAAACCTGCTTGACTTTAACGAAGATGATACTGGCCGCAGACTCGAATTTTACAAGCGAATTGTGGCTTCTATCTATGCTGGGCAAATTGCTTTGGAATGGGTAGCGTCTTTTGATGAAGTTACGTTCACATTACGTGGATAGGCCAATCGACACATTTGCCGTTATTGGGTCGACGAAAATCCTCACTCGATACGTGGATGCCATACTCAAAGGCCTTAAAAAACAAACTGGCCTGGAATAATGGGGATCGCATAGTAGGTTCTGTATTTTTCAATAAAGATGTAATCGGAAGGGCATACCTAATTATACTCCAAGAACTGGTTGCTGCTTCAACAGTTTTATTCTCCAATAATTTGGGGTACCATCATATTTTGCTTAAAATTCACAGACTTATCTCAACGAAGCACTTTCGAATAAGTGGATCGGAAGAAGAGACCCAATTGAGTGGCCAGCAAGATCACCCGATCTGACCCCACTAGATTTTTTCATGGGGATATCTAAAAAACAAGGTTTATTGTCGTTGGTTTTATATACAACCTAACGACATCGCTGAGTGTCAACAAATAATCAGGGATGAAATTAGGCAACTAATATCGGAAGTGTTACAAAATATTCAGAATATCCTTTATTATCGATTAGGGTAATGTGAGCAACAAGGTGGAGGTTACTTTGAACATTTTTTGCCTTAAAGTAGTTTTTTAAACATTTTCTTAGTAGTAGGTGTATACGCAATTGAATTTGCAATTGAAAAAGCTTTAAAATTAAAGAGTTAACTAACCTATCTACATTAAATAAAAGAGGGAGTTACTGCAAGTCCCCAAATAATTTTAAAAATAAACAACCCTCTTTGTAATGTGCTTCATGAAAATAAAAATTGATATGTTTCAGAAATTTTGCAACAAACCTTTATTTAGTAAGTTACAGAATTTGCTCCAGTTAAACTTTCCACTCTGCATATTTCTAAAATAATATGTTAGTACTATCCATTCAAAAATAAACAAAATTTTAGATGTCATGTAAAGGAAACTAATATGTCGCAGAGATACTACAACAGATATATGCATTAATGCTTACCACATGAAGACTAACATCTTCGCTGGATCTGAATGAATATGAACTAGAGTCTCATAAATAGGTCATAATTTGCTCATAAAATATATTCATATGGAGATTTTACCTTTTTATCAAAATCTGAATATTAAATTTATTGGTCACCATAGGTTATAACAATATTTGATGAAACTGTAGTATTATCATTGGGAAGGTCTTCCGAATCAACAGGTACTGGTATGCACAGGTAATAGGTGTCACAGATAGCTGTTAATCAATGACGCTGTTAAATGAATCTGTACTATATGTAACTGTAGTATGTAATATCTAGTGGTCAACCTGAAAATGTAAATTAGTATATAAATACTTAAACTGACTAATCTTTGCCCAATTTCTTTGTAAATAATCTTTGTTTTACGACGTTTGTTGTAATGTGTTAAATGTAGAGCAGTAAATGTTAAGCTTGAAAATAGAATTGAAGATATTTAGAACGATTATGAAACTAAAACAATAAACTATGAAAAGCAGTTAATGTGATAGATATGGTCAATTAATCATTATAGAAAACACAATGATAGTAACAGCTTATCCTTAGTATAAACTTCTAAAGATATGAAGAGCAGTAATACAGGGCTGCGCGAAAGTCCGGAATAAAATTAATACCTTTTCAACGAGCGACATAAAATAAAACGCTGAAACGTAAATTGATTTTGAGTTTTACGTATTTCTTGGCATTAAAATGAAATATTTTCTTTCAACCCCTTAACTACAACCTTACTCAACCTTTTTTTTAAATGGAAACATATGTCGTGTATGGGCTCGTTGGAAAGCTCATGAAAAATGGAATCTTATCATACCTTTTTTTAGTTATGTGGTTATTAGGAAATAAAAAAATCTTTTAAAAACAAAAACACTACGAATACCTTCTTAGTTCTATCTACAGGTTATTTAACGTAGCAGATGCTGAAAATATCCTTCACCCTCTACTTG
Source organism: Euwallacea similis (assembly GCF_039881205.1). Lineage (NCBI taxonomy): Eukaryota > Metazoa > Arthropoda > Insecta > Coleoptera > Curculionidae > Euwallacea > Euwallacea similis. The sequence goes on from NC_089623.1 coordinate 3,849,828, forward strand.
GTACGCTCCCAGACGATAGTAAACCCCAATAAAAATCGATATGCTGTCTTTAATTTTGAATGAGTCTTTATTTTACACCAAAAAAATAAATAAACAAGCGAAGTGGTATTCAGCATATCAAGATGTACTTCAAAAGGGAAAAAAATTGCTACATTTTTTGCGCCAAGTTTATTGCCTCGATAAACGACACATTTTTCTATTCCGTTTTAAAATTGTAGCATTTTTGTGTAAAATTTACTTGAAATGTTTAGTTTATTAATTTGTATACTCTCAAGGTGTTCTCTTTAAAATTGCTAAAACAAATGGTATTGTCAGAAAAGTGAAGTATCGAAGTATTGATACTTCTGGGATGTGGGGATAGAATGCGAAGTTAAAATGAAGTGTGCGCGTTATTTAATGTAAAATATTCGGAAAAACAAATTTCCCAGGCTACTGTTAGTGAGATATTCCACAAATTTAAGGAACATGGTACAGTGAACGACTTGTTTAGAAGTAGTCGGCCACGTGTTGTAGATGACAATCAAAAATTGGACATTGCCTTATTTCTGCAGGAAGATCTGCATGTGTCAACGGTTTCATTGGCTCAAAATTATATGCCTAGACGTATGATTGGGAGGTTTTTGAAAACAGAAAAATGCCACCCATGTAAGGTATATTTTAGCTTATATATATATATATATATACAGGGTGTCCCTAAAAGATGTGTACAACGCTCTACCACGTAGAGTACAGTTCAAAATAAGTCGATTTAACTACACTTGCCTTAGTGCCTTAGTTAATAATAACCGAGATACAGGGCGTCAAAGGTGGAAAATTAAATCACATTTTCTTTAATATATTTCTACTGCTTCGAAATAACTTCAGGAAATTTTGTATTTCGGAATTTCTCGGGACCAGAAATCCAAATTTATCGTCGATTTCGTTGTATCTCCTAGGGGGCGCCACAAGTAGCTATTTCAATACATTTAAGTCGCCAATACTTTTTTGTGTCACGGTGTACGTCACTTTGAGTTTCAGAAATGTTTTTCCCACCTTTTTTACTTAAAAAAAGTATACCATGCTAATATCTCTAAAACCAGCCGTTTTCGACAAAATGGCATTCTAAGTTATAAACGCATAAAACATAAACAAAACATTTAATAGTAGAAACAATCAGTTATTAAAAATAATTTCTTTAAAGAAAACAGTTTAATTACAGTTCAATTACAATTTATAATAAATAACTAATTATTATTAACTTTCCTTAAAACTGGTTCAAAATGACTGCCACCTAGACGCCTGCATAGATTAATTCTATGCAAGAAATTAAGTTGTAGTCTTTGAAAAACTTCTTTATCATTTCTAATTACATTTGTACATTGCTGAATCCTTTGCCACAGATCATCTCTATTATTTACAGATGTCGAATAAACTTTTTCTTTTAAGCTTCCCCAAAAGAAATAATCCATAGGTGTCATATCTGGAGAGCGTGGTGGCCATTGTACTGGAGCGTTGTTACCTCTGCCAATCCATCTGTTTGGATATTGCTGATTTAAAAAGGCTCGAACATTAACAGAATGATGAGGAGGAGCTCCGTCGTGCATAAACCATACTTTTTGCCTCAGAGCTAAAGTTAAGTCTTCCAGCAATTCTGGCATCGTATTTTTCAGAAAATTTAAATAATTTTCTCCATTAAGCCGATCAGGTAAAATAACAGGACCAACAATGAAATTATCTACTATTCCAGCCCAAACGTTGATTCTAAAATCCTTTTGGTGGTGTCGTACTTTGGCTGTATGCGGATTTACCTCGGCATAGACATGTTCATTATGAATATTTGATATTCCAGTTCTAGTAAAACACGCCTCATCTGTAAACAAAATTTTTTTGTGGAAAAACATATCCTGCGTTCTCTGGTCATTTATGAAAGAACAAAAATCAAGTCGTAATTGGATATCTCCTGGTAAAAGCTCTTGAACTTTTTGTAAATGGTAAGGATGTAGCAAGTAATCCTTTGTAACACGATTTATCACACTTTTAGATATGTTTAGTTCTAAGCACAATCTCCTGCAGCTTATAGACGGTTCTCCATTAATTCGCTCTAAAATTTGTTCTTCTGCAGCGGAAGTCCTTATAGTGCGAGGATGTCCACAATTAACCATATAAGGAGCCAAACTGCCTGTTTCACGAAGCCGTCTTTCGATTCTTGCAAATGTTTGATGGTTTGGAATGCGTCTGTTTGGAAACATATCATGATATGTCCTTACAGATTTCCGACCATTTCCTCGACAAAACCCGTATGTTAACAACATATCCGTCATTTCTGCATTACTGTACCTTTCATTGGACATTTTGTAATGACGTACTACTATTAGTACTATTTAGATATCAGGAAATCACATAAAAAAGAAAAAAAATGATTTGAAACTTTCGAAGTGCCATTTAAAACAATGCAATAACAACAACTGCCTTAAATGTCATGTATTACGACTTGATATTTTATGCGTTTATAACTTAGAATGCCATTTTGTCGAAAACGGCTGGTTTTAGAGATATTAGCATGGTATACTTTTTTTAAGTAAAAAAGGTGGGAAAAACATTTCTGAAACTCAAAGTGACGTACACCGTGACACAAAAAAGTATTGGCGACTTAAATGTATTGAAATAGCTACTTGTGGCGCCCCCTAGGAGATACAACGAAATCGACGATAAATTTGGATTTCTGGTCCCGAGAAATTCCGAAATACAAAATTTCCTGAAGTTATTTCGAAGCAGTAGAAATATATTAAAGAAAATGTGATTTAATTTTCCACCTTTGACGCCCTGTATCTCGGTTATTAATTAACTAAGGCACTAAGGCAAGTGTAGTTAAATCGACTTATTTTGAACTGTACTCTACGTGGTAGAGCGTTGTACACATCTTTTAGGGACACCCTGTATATATATATATATTAGGTAGCTTTTGGAATATGCCTGTGACAGATATTTGCACTTTTGTGAGGAAATGATGAGACGGTATGATGAAAATAATGGGTTTCCACTGTACATACTCTTTTCGACCTTTTATTATTTTTTATTACTATTTTAAGCTACCTTTCTATTTAAATGTAGTGGTTAACAGGCACAATTATCATTTTTGGCGTTAAGAAAATTCGTACTGGATATGTGAAGTTGATATGCAGCACCCTTAAAAAGTAAATATATCGGCAGATATCATTAACAACCGAATTATAGGGCCATTCTTTTTTAAAGAAAACCTTACAGCTGAACGCTACTTAGACTTTTTGAGTTTTGAATTGGTGCCTGCTCTAGCTATTATTTTTCCCAACGAAATAAATCCGACTGAAAAAATTTGGTTTCAACCGGACAATGTTCCCCACATTTTGTTATTAATGTCAGAGGATATTTTGATGAAATATTTGCGGGTCGCTGGATTGAATGACGTAGCGTAATTAAATGGCCACACAGATCCCCAGACTTAACGCCATTAGATTACTTTCTTTCATGATATCTGAAAGATAAGGCTTATCAAAATAGGTCGGCCCCCTAACTGCATAACCTGTAATACCCCACTATCATGCGAGCACATCTTGATAACTTGCCCCCAATATAGCCAAAGCCGAACTCTACATAGAATAAAACCAGACCTACGGGAGAATCTCAGTGTGATAGAAAATCAAAGAAATGTCATTGACTTCCTAAAAGATATCGATATATATAATTGTATATAGTGTAACTTACTGATTATATAAAACATTGTACCGAGTGCCAATGACCAATGCAGTCGAGGCACTATAATATTAAATTAAAAAAAAAAAAAAATAGGTCGGCTCATATTGAAAACCTAAAAGCCAAAATTAAAGTGGAATCAAATAACATATCGACTGAGACCATTGAAAATTCCATCGAGGGCTTTTATCATCGACTGAGAGCATGCCAAGTAGAGGGTGGAGGACATTTTCAACATCTGCTACGTTAAATAACCTGTAGATAGGACTAAGAAGATATTCGTCATTTTTTTGTTTTTAAAAGAGTTTTTTTTCTAATTCCTAATAATCACATAACCAAAAAAAGGTTATGGTAAGATTCAATTTTTCACGAGCTTTTCAACGAGCCCACACACGACATATATTTCCATTAAAAAAAATTGGGTAGTATTGTATTAAGGAGTTGAAGGCAAATATTCCATTTTATTGCCAAAAAATACGCACAACTCAAATTCAATTCACGTGTTTCAGCATTTTTTTTTAAGCCACTTGTGGAAAAGATATTAATTCTATTCCAAACTTTTCCAATCCTTTATATTATAATTGTCAAGATAGACTAAAATATGATATGGCATAGTTGGCGTATAAGTGAAATGTACTACTTATGTATTTCATTCCTTCCAATTTCTTTTTTAAAATTAGTTGTAGGGGTTACGATCCATATTCATTAACAGCCAATTATCGTATATAACATAACAAGTGTATTGAAAGTCTAATTGGAAGACAATATGCATAAATGCAAAATTTCCTAATCTACATTGCATGAATGCATCTTGGTATAAAATTATCTAGAAATTATGTTGCATAATGTACATACGTATTGTTGTCAATTACACATAGATCTGGTAACGTCGCAATGATACCAATATTTTAATTGAACAGATCAAACTCTATTACATCGGTATACAAAATTTTAGACCTCTAACTAGTATATTACAACCACGTAAACTTTTAATGGTATACTTACCGTGAATGACTCTGTATATTCGGAAGAGAATTTCATGAATTAAATGCTAAGTGTTTCTGAAGCTCTATATAATTATGATATACTTGATTGTTAGTGAACAACGAATGGTGAATAGAATTATTATGGTAATAAATCTTACTTAATTTGAAAATATATGACTCCGGTATTGAGAAAGAAGTTATAAATTTGAGACTAAATACACCCTTTTAAATCTCAAAAATAGATGTCAAAGTTCCCCGACCGCAAAGTGTAGGAGAACCGACAAAAGCCTTAGGTGGTCGGTTCGGGTTTGTGGGTGCAACATGATTCGCACTTCCAGTAAATCAATCTCTTACAATTTTTGACAAATATATTGACTTATTCATAAAACGATTAGTTAAATAGGCAGGTATAAGTATACTATCACTAGATAAGTGCCTAAGTTCATTTAAACATTTATATACATACAGGGTGTCCATTAAACATGGTTATTCCCTGGACTATTTTAAGAATATTTTGTCCTTTGATGATTTTTGAAAAGCCTCTTTGTTCCGAAAATACAGATAAGACAAATTTTCGATAATAGCAATATTTTAATACTAAATATTATGTGCAAATTTTCTTAATCTACAAAAACTGTGGAAAATGGCCACTTCTAGCTAATGTGAGATGTAAGAACTTAATCTTCTGCTCATTGGCTGCTGAACTTTTTCAAAAACACCAGGGTCTCTCCTTATTGAGTTACACCCAACATAATCAGATTTTTCAAGTCTTGCACGTTTTCCACTGGAGTAATTCAGGGGGTTTAAGTCTGAGGATCGATCAGGCCATAAGTGAGGTTCACTTCGACGACGATTCTTTCTACCGATGAAGCGAATTTTTCAAGAAATGAATTAGTCGAGATGGGCCTCACAATGACTATTTCACTTGAGGTACGACAGTTCTTGTAGATTGGGAAGCTTTACATGTTATAAAATGTTGCCATTATCGAAAATCTTGGTCTGTATCTTCAGAACAAAGAGGCTTTTCAAAAATCGTTAAAGGACAAAATATTCTTAGAATAGTCCAGGAAATAATCCTTTGAATGTTTCCAGTATTTTTAATGAACACCCTGTATATCGACAGTAGAGTAGACGCAGAAACAAGTAACCAGAACATTTTAAATATGTGTCTCCTTCCACATAATCCTGATTTGTGAAAAGTAATAATTTAATTAATCAATTAAACATATTAAAATTAATAATCTAAACCAAAACCCAATTTTGAAGAGTTACTAGCCACTGTTTACCTTTGTTACTTATATTTAATTTTACAACTGGTAAAATTCTGAATACTTTCTGAGGTATTTGGAAAAAACAGAATATCTCTAATGTCGTTGATAGATAGCTTAAACATTCCTCATTGTAAAGAAATTGAAGTATTTTTTATAGGGACCCTGAAGTAAAGCTGCAAAGATAATAGATTTTTTTTTCAGACAGGCCCAATATTGAATTTCCATTAAATTTTTGACCCCAAAATAACAGCAATGTGTTAGATAATATAAACTAATGTTATTCCTTATTCATCAAAAAAAGGAACACTTTATCAAATTTGGTATGGCGACAACCATTTGATCGAATTCATAATGTTAACAGGCTCAAAGATCTCACTAAAATTGATGGATAATTAAAATTAGACACCATTTAAAAACGATGATTTTTAAATCTGCCACTGGTATGTGCTATGTAGTTTACCCCCTAGTGCGCACACCATTTTAGTATTGTTACTGGGGTGCCTTGTAGGTAAATGTCTACAGAAAGTCCCATTGTGCATCAACCAGTACCATAAAATTTAAGTTTGATTTATAGTTAAGTAAGGTCTTTTTTTTTAATTTCTTCAAATAAGCTTACAGAACAAAAAGATCCTAAGGATTTAAATTTTCTTTTTTTTTGGCAGAGAGGAAAATTACAGGTTACATCTTTAGTCAAGATGCCGATAATAAGTAATGTAAAATCTAAGAAAGTTAGAGCTCTAAAACTGTAGAAGACTCAACAGCGACGATTGTTTTTCAATGGATTTAAAGAATAAGTAAAATTTGGTAAGCGTAAAAACAATGTTTACTATAGATTTCGAACCATCCCTCAACTAATTTTCGCTAAGTACCACTTTTTGAATTCTTCAATCAAATTAGCGGTTTGAAAGAATCGGTAAAGAGAAATTGGAGCTATAAAAGTCATGTACAAAAATGTCCATGGTTTGATCTTTGTTTTCTGGAGGAAAATTTTCAAAAAAACATTTGGTCTGTTGTTTTGATGACCGGGTAGTGAGGGATTCGCCGTAAAGAGTACCCACTAAAAACTTCGGGATTTCATTCCAAACCTATAACGACCCGGAACTGCCCTTGGGTGATAAATGGTTTTAACCTACTCGTAGAACTGTTTGAAAAACTAAACTTTGTTTTTACCATATCTGATTTCGTATATTTTTACGGTTTCCGGGTTAATAGAAATTATTAATTTCTTTATTGTAATTTCATTCAATAACAGGGATTTCGGCATACAAAACTGCTAAATGCATATAAAAGGTTAAGGTTAATTCAAAATGGGTATATAAAAATGATATTAAAAATTGGTACATAGAATAGGTTTTGGTACATACAGAATAGGAATTGCCACATACAATAGATAAGTAGGCATTTTTCGCTTTTTGAAATAAATTGGCAACTTGATGGAGTAAAGGAAATTTGTACATTTAAAACTACATAAAAATTACTATAGCATAGGTCGTTTCCAAATACTGACAAAAATTTATGAATAACTGTAAAAGTAATTCTGTATTTTCTCTATACAGTATGTCCCAGATAAGGATGAACAGCATGGGGACCTAGGAAACGATAATAGATACAAAATGGTTTAAATTAGGAAAAAGTTGCGCAATTTAAAGCAAATTATATATACAGTATAAAAACAAATTATTAATTTGCTTTAAAATGCATAACTTTTTCCTAATTTAAACCATTTTGTATTTATTACTATTTCCGAGATCCCCATGCCGTTCATCCTTATTTGGGACATACTGTATATGGTGTCTATTTGAAAAATTTCTCACCCCTATTATTTCAAAACGGGATAGATTTTTTTAAATCGCGAAAACACATTGATTTTGTTATCGAAGGGGAACAATATTTATAAAGAATTCACTGCGTCTCTTTCCACCCTCTACCCCTCAGAACCACCCTCTCAAATATTTTAAATGGTATATGATGTTAAGTGATACATTATTTTAAAGGGATTCTCATTTTCTATATTTTGATACCTTATCTGTTACATTTGACTGTTGCGTTATCAATTAAACGCCTTTAATCATTCTAAATTCATTTTTCCTGTTATTGTTTTGATAGCGTTGAAACTAAGATTTTTATTCAAATATGTCTTACGATTAGGAATTTGTTGTAATACATCTATTTACTAATCTATTGACTTATTGTTTGTCGAGACGACCATCAAAGGAAAAAATGCATTAATCACTAAACCAATGTTTATCATTCTAATACATTTCCTCAGTCCTCGAAAAGAAACATCTACGTAGAACATGATTTGTTTATTGTTTATTTTTGTTTGCAATGGAATGTCATTTCGATAAATCTTGATATTACCTTGTATGGAAAATATTATTTACTTATCTGTAGTACTGATCGATGTCACTAGGTAGTCAAATTAGATAATTAAAGTTTATTGCCATAATTCCTGTTTTATTATGAGTAATTTTAAAAATGGTGTACGCAATTCAGCAAATAACTGAAATTATTTTTATTTATGAGAAGCAAGGAAGAGTTTAGAAACAAAAATTTACTGAAACAGGTTCTATTGCAAACAAAAAAAAGTTGTTCAACGTGTTTTAAATGAAGTAGCTTAAATAGAAATTCTGGGAATCTTTGTTGCAGAACCCAGCAATTCACCTCGTACGGTGGGAGGTTAAACTGGAATGACACATGAAACTGTACAAAAAGCACAGAAATTAAATAAATTTAATCCCTACAAAATGCAAATTCTACAGGAACTTTATGACGAAAATTTTCATAGAAGAATCGATTTTTGCCAAACCATGACTAACTTAATTAATAATAACCAAATTTTCTTTAACAAACATTTGCTTCGGTTATGAGTGTACCTGTTAATGATCGGGCCAATAAACAGAATTGCCGATATTGGACTAACAAAAACCCTTCGTTTTTAGAGAGGGTGTTACATAGTGGCCAGAAAAAAGTAGTCTCGGAAATGCCATTATAAAATCTTTGTTTATTGAGAAAAACTTAACTGGAAAGGTGTGCTTAAAGTTACTTGAAAACGGAATTGATGCTTTAATAACAAATCATTTGGAAGATCAAGTTGGTGGAAAAATCTTGCAAGAAGTCTAAATATACTTTCAGGAAGATGGAGTTCCACCGTATTATTTTCGTCTAGTGCGAAAATAGTTGGATGACCGATTTTCCGGTAAATGGATTGGTAGAAGGGGAGCGATAGAATAGCCTGCAAAACCACCAAACCTAACGCCGTTAGATTATTTGTTATGGGGGCATATAAAATCGGTTGTTTACAAAACCCAGCCTGATAATATTGACGATTTGAAAAGAAGAATCACAGAGACAAGCAGGGCTATTCCGGAAGCGGTATTTGAAAATGTCAGGGATGAGTTTCAAAATAGCCTTTATTATTGTTTAGAAAATGATGAAGAACATTTCAAACATCTAATAAACTAAAAGTGTTAAAAATAGGAAATCCAATTTTCAACGTGTTTCTTTAAGACCAATAACAAGAAAAATTATTTGTTTTATAATTTAATACTGCTATGCAGAAGTTTATTATAACAATTACGTAATCGTAAGACATGTTGGCGCTATCAAAACACTAATAGGAAAAATAAATTTTAAATTATCAAAGACGTTTAACTTCATAACGAGACAATAACAAATGAGGTACCAAAATGTAGAAAATGAAAGGCCTTTTAAAATGATATATCACTTAAGCCTCTTTATCATTTAAGATATTTGAGAGGGCGGTTTTGAGGGATAGAGTTGAAAGAGGCGCAGTGAATTCTATGTAGAAATTGTTCCCTCTCGATAACAAAATCGATGTATTTCGGCGATTTTTAAAAAATCTATTTCGTTTCGAGATAATAGGGTAAGAAGTTTTCAAACTGACACCCTATATGTATTTCATACGTGAATTCTACGCATAAACTGAAGTTATTGCTGCCTCAAATTAATTGAAAATGACTAAAAATTTGGACATGCTAAACTGTATGAATGTCGATTCATTTAGATTGATTTCAAACCGATACTAGAAAAACTATTAAAAACAATGTCAGAAAATAACAGGACATAGACAGTGAACGTAAAAAAATGGATGTGTAAAGGATATACCTAAATATACATATTCTATTCTTATGCTATTTGGTTACTTCCCCATTATATTACCCCGGAACTTACATTTTATATTTGATGACACAAGAAAAGTGCAAGAAGTAGGAGGAAAACTCATTAAAATGTCGATTTTGCATGCTGGAAGGTTTGTAATAGTTTGGTTACTATAAAATTTCATGAGATAAATCGCCTAGTATGAATGATTGTGCGACAGAACATGGGAATCAAAATTGTTCCAACTTTGCTCAAGCAACTTATCACTCGCATCATTTGTACTGAGCTTTAGGCTATTTTAATGCGTATATATTATATATATATATATGTATGTATATGTTTCGCGTAAAGATATTTGAAATGAGATACAAGCACATAAGCTTTTGCGATATTTTATCTTAATTTCGGCACATTCCGTCGTTCAAGGTACAAGATTGGTCTGTATATTTAGACAGCGCCTACTACTGTTGGTATTTAAAAAGAAAAGATAAACTTTAAATACAAAAGTTGTAGGGTTTATCGGAAATCGCCAAAAAATGTTACGTAACACTACAGATGAATGTTGCAAGGTTAAAAAAAAAACAAAACCGGTAAATTTATAATGAAACATATTGTACATTTTGTAAAAATTGAATAGACCTTCATTTTCTGATTTCAAAAATCTATAACATGTTGACATTTGGTTTAATAGTTTTTGTGGTATTTGAATTTAAAAACATATGTATATTACATTGTTTTTCTAAATCGTAATTGCCACGGATAAACAAACCGAAAGTCATTAGTAACTTTCCTTTATTCAGCTGTCACATTTTCTTCATTCTATCCGTAAAATAGGTTAAACAGAAGAAGAATAGTTCGAAATAATTTGCTTGCATTACAAAAACAACAATAATGTTGCTCAAACGTAAATGGAGTATCAGCGCTACATGCCAGTTCCTGCTAGTTCCAGTTTTTACTTTTTATTTTCGTATTTTAAACGGCTAAATCAATTGCCAACATGTTACATATTTTTGACAATAGAAAATAAAGGTCTATTCAATTTTTATAAAATATACAGGCTGCTCCATTATAAATTTACCGACTTTGTGTCCTTTTTTAACTTTGCAATATTCATCTGTTGTATTATGTGATATTTTCTGGCGATTTAGGATAAACCCTAGAACTTTGGTATTTAAAGTTTTTCTTTTTTTTTAATAATAAAAGTAGTAGGCGCCGTCTAAATATTTTTAAATATGACCAACCCTGTACATTTCAATCAAATAGTTAAATAATTCCAAATGATAACAGATATTTCAAAAAGCGCTAAAACGAAATATCGTTGTTTCTCCTGCATTCCTTGCTTCATCCAATTATCGCATTCATGTCAAGCTTTGTCAATGTTTTAATTAAATTACTTGACTCCAAACCTTCATTATTTATGAATTTAGACAGATAATAATTATTACGATGATGTAATCATCATAATTGTGAATAATACCCTTCGGGAAAGATAATAACCGAAAATTTCTCCTAACCATGAAACAAACATCCCTGACCGGGAAAAGGGGTGGCAAGCAGATGGAAGAGGAGGAGGGAATTCATAATTAATTTTGTTTTTGTGCCGCGGAATGGCGGCGTTCGCCGTTCTCCTAAAAGTTTCCATTTTAAAGTTGCTCTCATCCGTGCCAAAAGGGTTGAGATGACGCTGAGCAAACAATAAGACGAATCTCAAGCGCTTCCTTAATTAATAAACTTCTACTAATGAAAGAAATAATTAATTTCTGCCTACCAACACTGACGATGAGCTACGCCCCTAATATTCTTGGGCGAACCCTTAGGTTCTTTGTTTTCCTTGATTATTTAAAACTTCATTGCACAAAAAACTAAATAATAAAGATAATAGGCAGCAGTTATCGTGCGCAGCATAACTAGTTAATGTAAACCCCCCTAGCTGTAACACGCTTCTAATAATAAGATTGTTTACGAACCTGACGTCACTGTTTACTCTGCCTGACATATTGCGAAACAACGAAGGCAATTTCCTGGTTGGGGTTGCAACTTAATGAGCCTTCTCTTTTGGGGAATGCTCCAAGTCCTGAAATTTAATACTGGCAACTTTTTATTAGCCGCCAGTCATTGAAGCATACAATTTCTCACTACAGACCTCCAAGGGAAACGAATTCGCCACCGAAAGGCATCGATATAAAAGTAAAATTTATTAGGATCTAACTGTCCCAAAGTTAATCTCCCCTTTACAATCAATTACAAAAACGCGACAGAAAAATCGGTCGTTTTGCATTCATACTTGCGTAATCACATGGGTAAATCCCCTTAAACGTTGGGCGTGGGGCGATTTCACGGGGCTTATTGTGTCTCTGACACCTGGCCTACCCACCCTGTTAACTCGGGATGTTCTTCTCATTCATCTTGTGTGTTGACTTTTTTATTGCGTTTCCGAAACCAATTTTATTTCCATAATGTCAAGGTCAGAAGTGGTAAGATTTCGGTATTAGATCTGTTTATGAATACTGTAGAAAAGTATCTGTTATATGCGTTCACGTCGAGGTAATTCAATTTAGACTGTAAAGTAAAACTACTAAATGAATGAAATGAAAATGAAATAATAATTTTTTTAGTTCGAGTTCAAATAGAAGCTATTTAGAAAATATCCAGCCATCAAAAAAGCATTTTTCCATTAAATCTTCATTCTTTACATTTTAAATTTATATACAGAATAATTTTGTCCGAGACTATGAAAACATAGTAGTTTCGTACTAGTTCCTAAATACATGATAATGCTTACTATTGATACTTACACGACAAGAAATGCTAACTAACGTGAATGATGAGTTTATCATTCACGCTAGATAGAATTCAAATTTACCAATTTCTGGTGGAAAATTTTCGACTTCTTTCTATGATAAAAAATTCGTGTTTGCAGTCAAAGGAGATATAGAAGAATTGAGTACGGTCGATCAAATGTTTAATCTATAATATTTTCTGCTTTTGAAAAGTAATTATGTTCTTTAAACGAAACTTTTGAACAAGGATAAGTTTCGGGAATGACATTTACCGAAGAAATGAATACTTTTAAAATATTCTTCGTTTATAGCTCATCTCACAATTTCTTCATAAGGAGAAAGTAACTCTCTTTCTTAAGCGGGGTTGAAAATTGGGCATTTTTGTGAATTCTCCGTTTCCTTTTTTGCTGACAAGGTCTCATGAAAAAAAAGTTAAGAGTTAGAAAAAATCGCGGATAACATGAGTATTAATCTATCATCAGACTTGTGAATTCTTCGATGAAACGAAATTAACGTTATGGAAAATTATGGGAAATGCGAAGTTTTTATTAAGAAAATGCGGCTAGACTGATATTTTCCAAGAGATATGGAGTACAATTATTGAAAAGAAAGTTCATTCAAGGAAAACAATTAAAAACTTGATATTTTTAGAAAATTTTATATTTTTCGCACCATGGAAGAACTTTTGAGAAGTAATTCCAGAAATTCTTTCAATCCAGAACAATTCAATTGGACGTTCTTAGATCTGAAGCTATGTAGAAGGTTAAAGAAAGAAAAATGATATTTCATCTGGAAATATTGTTTGCACCACTGAATCCATGTTTACTGAAAGGAATCTGCAGGAGCACAGAAGTATGGTTAACCGTAATCAGTAGGAAAGCTTAGTTTAGATTCGACGATATTGATTTTAAAGGACTTGAAAATGAAAAAAAAAAGACAATTTATTGATTATTTAAAGGGAAAAACACCTCAATTTAACGACGTTTATTCAGCAAATGCGGTCCATGAGGTATGATGGTTCGTTGTGTCTTAAACTCCTCATAAATTCGTCAGATAATTTTCAATCTTTGTATATGTTTCTGCTTTTGAAAAACTTTTTGAAATAGAATTTGACGAAGAAAGAACTTCAAGAAAAAGTGCCTGAGAACATTTATTTCAAAAGTCGGGATACGAAAGAAGAACTTGCGAAGTGCCCAATATCCTTCATACATTTTCCAAAAATGCGTCTTTTTAATGATTTTCTGAGGAATTTGTTAGGGAATTTCAATTATAGAAATCTGTGAGAATCTTTTTGAGAATATCTGCTCCCGAAGACGTTTTTTTAATAAAACTTGATTATGAAAGACTCCATCTTTGGCAGTGATCTAGGTTCGATAATTCGCCAAATATTTCAAAAGATGGTAATAAATGAAAAAGTACTACAAACAATAATCATTTCTATATTAATAAGGTGAGATACCAGCTACTGCCCTATTACTTACCTGTACAACCAAGTCTGACTCACTGACATTAACGCCAGTCAATTTTGTCTCACCTTACACCACACTCGTTAATTTCCAAATAAATCCGATATAATGCGTAACGAAAGTGATATATTTTGTTTGAAAGAGCAGAAAAAAGGGGATAGTGATGGAACTCAAATATTCTCAGCCAACGGCCTACACCACTTACCTAAGCTGCGCCGCCGAGGAAATCTCCATTCAAGTTCTTCCAGCTTTGAATATGGCTCGTCATCAAAAAGAGTCCAGATGAAAAATTCCAATACCAAGGAAGAGCACAGTGACGATTACCAGCTGAAAAGTATTCAAGAAGAAATTCAAAAATTAAAGTTAGAAAAGGGGGACTCATTTAGATCCGATAACGTTATTTCGCGCCAGCAATTCAGTCCTGAAGGGATAAGGTTGAGACCTGAAAGGAAGGTTATTGCGGGAGGATCCGATCCTAATAGCAATCCCAGTAAGAAGCCCTCGAAATTATCAGTGCCAAACCAGGAAGATGGAAAGGTATTTGCATCAGCGATTCCCAGAAATCCCCTAACCGGAGCTGGGGTTGAGATAGAGAATCACCGTAAATCTAAAAGGGGCCCCGAAAAACAATCAAAATGGTTGTGGTAGCTTCGTACTGTTTTTCATTGTATATAAAATTCTTTACAATGTGAGTTTTTGTTATTTTATTTTATTTTTTTAGTTTAAGGACATGATGAGGTCCTAAGGCCCAATTCAGTTCCCCTTTAAAATCATTCACAATAGTTATGTAGATACGCCAATTTCCCAATTCTCTTGTGTACTGGACCGTTTTATTGGTGGTTTTAACGATCCCAAAACAGTTGTTTGGCTGGGCATTAGCTACGGGGTATCTTCACCCATCCATGCGCCCACTTATTCATTCATAAACCCAAGACACAATGCAGCAGTAAATACATCGAGGGTGGAAGTTAAAATGTATTGTGCTCATACCTGTTCGCCTCCCAGTGAATGATTGTTTTGGTTTGTTTTTAAAATGTTCGTGTGCCCAAGAAGACTAAATGATTTACAGAGTTTTATGTATGATTGTCTTCTTTTACAACTCTTTTGGAATTATGAAAATTTCTAAATAAACGAGTCAGCACCAGAAGCTAATTACCTACATAAATTATGACTCATAACCGAAAACTACAATCATTTGAAAGGCCTATTTTCCTAGCAAAATATACGCTAGTGATTAGCGCAAATGAACAAACAACATTATTGAATACTAAATAATTAACATAAATTTTACGAACGGTAATTATTGACATTTATGTGATTATATTTGTTTGAATGTTTGCAACTTCATCAATTATGAGGAAATTCAAATTTGGTGGCTCGATAATCAAAAATATTTTCGCTTTATTACGCATGAAGAGGTGTAGTTAATACATCGATGGTTCGTTTTGAATGATGGGTTGTTGATTAGAAAGCATGGTACCTTATCGAAGTTATGTTTTGCACAGAACTTAGAGACACAATACTTTATTAATATTCATTATAATGTTTTTCATACTATACAGGGCGATTCACATAACTGTTTCATTAGAAACTTTTGGACTTGTAACTATTTTTAATTTTTCATATTTTAAGATTAAACTAATATAAATACACTCTATTTTTTAAAAATATTTTGAAGGTCATACTAATTCCGGTTATACCGGAAGTTAAGGTCAACTTCCTTATTTTAAATGAAACATCGGGTATATTTTTGCATTTTTAGAATTTAGGGATTAACCTGATTAAATTTTTATTAGATATTCCTATATCTAAACCTAACCGTTTCGAAGATATTTTGATTTAAAAGAAAAATTTTTTTAAAACACCACTTCTTTAAAATATAAAATTCTCAGCTATTACTGAAACTGCCTTTATGAAAATTTGTCAACTTGTTAACCAGACATGGTAAATTAGGTTAATAAGAAAACTTTTTATAAATATTTTACAAGGTCTCCAAAAAATAATATCAAATTTAAAGAACTTTGAAAGCAAAAACGTCGCTTATTTTAAATAGAACATCCCGTATATTTTCACACGTCTAGATTCTAAATTTAATTCTGAATCGATATTTATTAAGTGTCCCGAGTCCATATCACTTTAGCCCAAAAAAAATGAATCATTTCTTTTTTGAAAAAATGACTTCTTTAATATTGTAATGCGCGATTCTTTGCAAAAAAATTGCAGATTTTGTCTTTTTTTTTCATTATTTTTCATATAAGTATCTGTAGTATCTGAATATTTCGGGACCATGGAGTGAATTAGGGTGCTGGGTGGGATAAAATCAATCAAAAACATAGTTGAATAATGAATAAATCATGTAATGAAACAACACTAAACTAACCCAACCAAGCTAATCTTACCCAAATAAAAATAATCATCATTGAAAAAGGGTTAAAATACATACTTTTCAATTCAGTACAAATATGATTTGTGATGCTGTACTTCTGTTTTTCGACCTTTTATTAACATTAAATGTTCATGACTAAAATGTGTAGGTATCGTAAGTTCTGATTGAAAATAAAAAAGCTCCCCTAACCTCATTGATTATTACAAGTGATTACATTGCCATGTTGAGAGACCTTCATGCAGAATCCCAGATCATACCGTTACTGGTTTCGCGCTGTTTAGCACTCATCAGACGGCTCTAGGCAAACAACTCCGCACAAGACGTCATTGAGAAGGAGACAAACAGAAACGACTATTTCAACGACTAAAACCTCTACCGACATTGAACTACACTGCTGTTTCGATTATTTCTTCTCGATGATGACACTGTTTGTCTTGATATTCCACTAATTCCAATTACTATCTCAGGAGATTCCACCTCCATCTTGAGAAATAGTCCACATGTCTTCTGTTTTCCAATTTTTCGTTAAAATTGTAACAAATTAGTCGTATTTCATTGCTCGTCATCTATTTATAACCTATGCATTTTCTCATCATTTATTTATTAACTTTGTTTGTTTTTATTTAATTGTCGTTTTTCAAACGAGAGTTAAATAGGCATATGTAAGTATTTTCCTTTTGGCCCTCGTATAGATCCTCTAGCTCAATTTAAGTTTAAATATAGTTTAAATTGAAAGTTATACAGAGTGTTCATTTAATAGCCCCTCGGACTTATATGAATTTATGATTTCATAAAAAATCTATTAAGGAGATATATATGAAGATAATAAATGGGAATTTTAAAATTAGCGATAAATTGACAAGGTGTCTCAAAAAAGCGAGGCGTAAATGTAATTTTTTTTTTAATGGGACCATCTGCATTTTTTTCACATGATAGAATCCTTTTTTGAGCCTGTGTTAGATCCTAGATTTTTTAGCCTGGAATGTAGTGACTCGAAGCTATGACATTTTAAAAGACATTTTATACGTTTGCAGTACCTCATAAAAAAATTAATATCGCAGTCAGTTTAAGTTAGATTTTAATAATTTTAGGATGGGTTTTCATGTAAGATTCTCTTAGCAGGCGCGAATATTCCTTTAGCCAAAAATATATTTTGGGTGTTCACAATAATAAAAAATAAACAGTATCCTTTAAATAACCCCACCAAAAAAAGTCAAGTGGCGTCAAAACTGGATTGTACGCTGGTCACTTAATGAGTCCTCTGGTCGCGATTAACTAATTTTAATACCTTGTTTTTAAAAATTCTGTGACCCTTTTAGAATTGTGGGCAGGTGCGTTATCGCTTAGATAGAGCTATAGTTAAGACCGCCTGCTCAAGGGAATTTAATAGGAGAATGGAGCAATGAATAAATTCAGAAATTTGTTAAAATATTGTTACAATTGGTGAATCGTTGATTGTAGAACATATTTATCTTATATGAAAAGTGTTTAGAATTGAAAGGGAAATTGGAAAATTGACAAATATTTAGAGGGTTCCATTTGAAAAAACAAAAAATATACTCATAACTTATTTTTAACGCACTCTATGTACCAAAGTTATTGTGTTCCATACAACTTTAAAAGCATCTTAAACCTTTTTTATGAATATTATTTCTCCATCTACAGGGGTTGTCAAAATGATGACTGTAACATTGAATCGGGGACACTCTGTATACAATATTGTGAATTTAAGCCACTCTTAGATTTAAGCTCAGTTTTGTGAATCTACGGAGAATGCGATGGTTAAAAAATCATAGTCAACGTCAAAAATAGGAGTGAGTGGAAATTTGGGGTGTTGAAGTTCCCACTTGAGGACCTTTATTGAAATGAAATTTCCAGAATTAATTTTTCCAAGGATTAACTATTAGATGAGTAAAAGAAGTAGATGCCAAAGTTAAATTTTTAAGTGATATTTCCGGCCTACGTCGGATCATAAAGGCAAATTCGGAAGCATTGAGACTTTGTGTTGTAACGTTGACCTTTACTGGTGTGTAACTAATAGTTGTTGCTATTTGAGGATGTTCAAATGTATGCCATTTTCTTATGATTGTTTCATCGATTAGTAAAATTTGGAAAAATCAAATACCTGGTTTCGCTCGTCCCGCAAAATCCTACTCGTTACATAATATTATGAATTTGCTAACTGGTTACTTAAATAGTCATTCCAGAAATATTGACATTTTTGAAAGTTTTATAGTGTTATTGGACATATAGATGGATCGGGAAATACAATAGCAGAGATCGGAAAGTGGTTTTGCCAACCCCTCAGGTTAACCGTTCGGGCTTGACCGGGAAAACTTTACTTTCAGGTAGAAAAATTTAACAGAAAGTGAGGATTTTCTGGCCAGGCGAGATCAAACGCATTTTAGGGATTTCATAGGTGCGTTATATGTAATAACAAAAGGTTTTGACGTAAATTTTAGCGGTTTTTTTCATAAACTGCCGTGAAAATGAAGCAATAAAGGTGGGACCTCCTAAGGTTACCCGAAACCAATAATCTGAAGCCTATGTGGATTTTAAATTGTGCAACAAATTGGATGATCAGCTAAAACACGCACCTCCATAAATCATCCCGAATAATCTCTTTTCTATTTTAGACGTAACGAGGTGGTCAATTCAATATCCCCGTATAAATCTTACGAAACCTATTACACAACTATCAACTTTTATAAGACGAATGTATACATTTCCGCCCCGTGTCGTTCTATTGTGAAAAGCAAAAGTCAATACAGGCAATATTTAAGATTTTGACATGTTTGTCCCTCGTGTTCTTATTTAAGAGCTTGCGAGCATTCTATTTAGAGAATCACTTTATTGTTGACTTTCAAATTTCCACGGTCGCCTTTAAAAGAATATACAAGAATAAGGAACGATGTTCCGACGGAAATTCTATGGCCTACAACGGTATTGTTCGCAATTTTGTTTGCACGTAAGGCCTGGCGTTTCCTGTCCCCATGTTTGTCGGGTGAATCTCGTTTTCAATTCTGCGAGTCAATGAGCTTTTAATGATATCCAAGAAGTCGCGTTAAATTCAATTATTAGAGTCCAAGTAGTATGGTAAGTCGGTATCAATCAAATCGATGTTCTGAAATTTACACCGGTAAGTACCCACCTTAGCAAGGCAAAAATAACAATATTTGATCAGCAAAGAGGGCCGGAGTGTTGACAGGTGGGTCGTAGGTCTAACAAATTTAATCTTAAATTCAAATTTGAACAGATCAAACGCAGCGAGCGTGACGGACCAATATTTAGTTATTTGCCCGAGCACACAACTTGTTGACTGCGTAAATATCTGCCATCATTGTTTCCTTTTTATAAAACTTTGTTGCCCTAGGGATTAAATTGGCCACCGCAGAATTAATGGGCTTGCTTTGAATCAGTGACAACTTGATAGTTTGAAACTCAACTGACGGCTAAGACTTAACCGGGACTAAACAAACCTGCCTTTACTTGAAGCGGGCGTACCTCCAGTGAAGCATTTTTGGAGTAGATGATTGGGTTTGTTTAAACATGTCGTCATAATTAACTGGAATATTTGTCTTGGGTTGTAGATCTGCGACGTAGAAGAGTGTCAAATAATAAAGTGTTCCGCTGGCTTTAGATTAAACGTACTGTGTACACGATTCTGAACCCGCGCTCCACTCACTACGTGAGGAATAGAATATTTTGAGCTCGCCGGTATTTGTAGAGTATACAGAACGAAAGTATGCCCGAGTTTGGTGTGGAAATATTTACCGACAGTTATACATTCTCCTGCTAAATAAATTATTTCGGTAAATGTCGACATTATACACACCGGGAAGGGAGCAAAAGTCAATGTTTGGTGTGGGGAAACGATGAAAAATGGTTTTATAAAAGTTTTTCGTGCTTGCTTAATGCAAATAATCCCTTTCGCAACCGGTAGTCGGTTTGTTTTGCGTATTTTTAACTAAATCTGGCTTATGGCACTAGGCCAAGAATGCGTTTTATCGACCGTGAAAGCCAGAAGTTTATCACCTCATCACATATGGCATGGAAGATGGTCCCTTGTAAAAAAAACACCGTGGCAGATTTCATGGAGAAGCACAAAGAGATTTTAATGTGTTAACGGCCTCTAGTCATATTAGATCGCAAAACATTACAATGGACATTACGAGGCTCTGCATTATGAGAAACAAAGAGATTTGAACAATATGCTCAACTTTATAATAAACACTGTCGTGTTTAAGCTGATCGCAAACTGTTACAATCTATCAACAAAACTTGAAAATATAATCTTGTTTGAAATGCTAAAATCAAAATACAAATACCTAGGAGTGAATAGATAAGTTGGTTGAATAGATGTATTGTTGCGTTTTCGGTGTTTGAAGATGTAGTAAACTTATAACTTAACACAGACACTCTTTACGGAAATGTAGAAATAATTGACAATTAAGATGACAAACACTAAATTTAAAATATATTGCATATGGGAGGAGTTTATAAAGATTTATCAACTCAAATTTGAGGTTTCAGTTTATCGATTGTATCAGAGATTTTTTGGTCTGCAGTATAACTCCTTCGGAATGAATAAAAGGTTGAAGATATTAAGGGAAAGTTAAGCAATTTGGGTGAACGGCTCATTGAGAAGATGATAACGAAAATTTTAGTATCATTGCAGAGCAAATGAAACGCTTTGTGTAGGCATGGGACCCAACAGCAAGCGATAATCAGACATTAAACGAGTGTACTTCTAGACTATTTTGGATGAAGCGAGGCATACACAGGATATTTCTGACAGAGTTTTGCCAGCAATAAAAAGAAATAACCATTCAGATCGCAGCCGACGTTCAAATTGAGGACAGTTAATGTGTCTGTTACATAAGAATCCGGAATATGTTAAGAGAGACCGCTAGAGTGCCAGCACATATTTTATAAATACGGCCTCAACTCCAGTTAAACGCAGCTTTTTATATAAAATTGGGGGGTGTGATGAGTAAATGTTGGAAGGAAAATGGAAGACTTGAAGGCAGATGGTTGATTAATCTGAGACTTTCACATTTATTCAAAATTAAATGCCACAGACTGGTGTGTTGATAGCGGACCAACTGACCACATACGTTAAAAGGCGACTATTTTTGATACTTTGCAAATTATTGGTAACCGATCTGTGAAAATTGTTAATGGTTAAGGGTTAGAATGTGAAATACATTATAGCGTGTTGTAACGCGTTATGTAATTTAATCCCCGCAAAAACTGTTAAATAAACAGTTTAAATGTGCTTATTAGCTTAGCCGAACCCCTACAACAGCACCCTTCAACAGGGCAACAGCTTATCATTTATAGAATGGTAGATATCTTGCTCTGGCTGCTATTAATGCTCTGAGATGGTATGCCCCAAGCACTTGACTTGTTGCTTAAACAGACTGCACTTCTAGTAGTTCAAGTTCAGGTAGGATTTTTTTGCCTCAAATTTTCCGGATGTTCTTGGAAATTTCTTCCCATTATGATTATGATATCTAGGTATATACGGAAATTGTCCAAATTAGTTAATGAACTCAGCAAGAAGGTTGATGGAGCATTGCACATTCTGAAAAGCATAAAAATAAAAAAAAGAAGCAATATAAATTGATATAGTCAATGAAAGAACTGATAGAAATGTAACCTTCTTCTTATCACGAGGGGCATTTAAATTGCCAGTATTTTTAGATTCTAACTGGAAATTAATTTTTATCCTGATAGAGCGCTAACATATCATCTATACATATATAGCAATGGGTAGCTATCCTGCCGCACTGGCCTGTCCAGCTGCACTGACGACATAGAACTGAGTTGAAGCATCTTTCTTCTTCATAAGGACTATAGGAGAAACGCAAGGACTGGATGATTCTTCTATGAGACCCTCTTCTAGAACTTAATTCAGAAAATCGTTGACCTCTTATTATTTAACTATAGGCGCGACAAAATATGTTAATAAACTAACAAAGAGCTTTGTACTATTTCCAATTGTAGTGGATACATCAAGATACTTTTGGTTTCGCTCTGACCACAACCACAGTTATTTGTTCTTCCCACATTATTAGTCAAAATCGTCAAAATTTTCAACAAAATACCTATAAATTATGACCTAAAAGTCCATAAATTACTTCATTTACATTCAGGGAAGAAATACGAGCGTACATGGAAATTAATTGTCTCTCCCCTTTACCAACTTCCTGGATAGCGCATTCAATGTTCACGTTGGACGACCCCCATAAATGGAACTACATATCACTCCAAAACATTTTACCACGCACACCTAAACTAAACAAAGCCGGAGGTCACATTAGACTAAATTTTTAATAATGACCCTATTGACACGTGACCCAGCACTAATATAGCGGTCACGTGGCTGATGGATCGCTTGCCCGGAAGCGATATCGTTCTAACTTCACCCTTTTTTTTATTAATTAGTTTCCTAAAATGATGGTGTGAATCTATTTTTCTGCTTATAGAGAAATCCTTTCTCTGTCTTGTTCAATTTTAACCATGTCAGTAGATACAAATGTTATTTCGAGAGATGGATTGAATTGTAAAATCAATTCGTTGTTTACAAATAACATTTACAAATTTGATTTTATTTTTGTGATAGATGGGGCTCACATCAGAGTGGTAAATATCTCTTTGACTTGCTGCTGAAAATCGGTTTTGCATGCTTAAATGAGGCAGATTTCACTTTTTTTTTCCTTTTAGAGGCCAAATCCATAAAGGAAGATTTGAGAAGAACAATTTTGTGTCCCCCTTTACTAGTTTTTGACCCTAAATATGCCATATCTGACTTTTGTATAAAAATAAATTCTTCAGACCAGAATATGAACGTCTTAAGTGACTGATCTATGTTTACCGCCCTAAATTCTCGGTATTTCTGCATTTTATTTTATTTGTTTGTCATTAGATTTAGTGAGGTATCTTAAGCAAACATTACATGGACTTTGACGATATTCCAAATCGTAAAACTGTTATAATGTCAGAGGACACATAAGATTGATTTGACTGTTATTTATTATCAAAAACAAATATTGATTTCCTTTTTGGCTTCGGGAGATTTTCATGGGTCTTCCACCTCAACTTGGAAATATTTTGCTCTGTTTGTGTCTTGTCTTGCCTTAACCTTAATTTTAACATTACGATTACGTCACCGCCTATTTTTTTTCTGCCGAGAATAACGCTATTTGCTCAGTTTTATTGTTCAACAGAAAACTTTGTCCTGGTATTTTCCTTCTTTAAAGTTATTTACCCTCCACATTGTTTAATACGAGATAAATTTATGAATACGCCATAAACGTCTGAAGTTAATGAAGCTTTGGGCAAACAATTTAAAAGATAACTTTCCTATCATCATCATGGCAAACATCTTAAGATAATCGTCACAATGGCATCTTCGCCGTTGCTGCGGTTGGAGAGCCAGACAATGGAAATAGCTATTTTACTTTTTCAACAAATAAATCCTTTAACAATGCCTTTGCTCTCCTTTTCGGATTAAATTGTGGGTTTCAAAATTGCAGAGAACAAAGAAGAAAGCAAATATTTTAAGCTGAGAACAAATGTGTACGAAGTTATTATTATTATTTTCAAAGTTGTATTCAGCAGTCCAGTTATCTCTGTACAATTAGATTTCGTATAAATACAGTTTTTCGTACAGAATTACTTACGTATTTATTTCGTATTCACTTTCTCTCCATCGACTCTGATGCGATGATGATGAAAGGCAAAGGACATTTTAAGGGTGGTACATTAAGAAATGTACAGATGTTCAAAATTTTCTGCACAAAATTATTTGGTCTAATGAGAGTCAAAATGATAATCAATGCAATTTTTAATAGAAAAAATACGTATTTCTAGTTCAAGGAGAACCTCCGTGCCTGCAGCATTGCGCATCGCCAACCGCGTTTTGAGTTAACTAATAGATATATAGGTTGTCCCATATTTAACTTTTGACACGGGGATTTCGGAAACCGTAAAAGATACATATTTGGTTAAATAGAGGTAAAGTTGTGTCTTTATGAGAGGAGTACTTTACCTTTTTAATTGTTTAAAAATTCCGACTACTTCTAGAGATATCCGGGAAAAACCGAAAATTGCTAATTAAAAAAAAAAATGTATGCCTTAAATTACAGAAAAACATGAAAATGGAGATTCCTTTCTTAGGGCACTTTTTCCCACGCTACAACAAGAAAATAGTTTTTTTGAAATATAAAACGTTTCGGTTTTTCGATACCATCATCAACTTTTTTTTTTAATCGGAACCTGACCGTTTTTTTACGCATTCGGCTAATCACTGATAATTGAAAAACAACTATGTGTCACATTTGCCTATCCGCGACATCTAGATCAAAAATATTCATTGTCAGGAGAAACAATACTCAACATTTTCATATTCTGCATTAGTGCATCCTATTTACTCAACTTTCATGGTAGAAATTGAAAACCCCTATGTCAAAACGAAAAGTTCAATAAATATTAGATATTAATTACATGACAGACATAGACGCGTTGCTATTGATATTACAGACGCGGCCTACTTGCCCATTTTATTTATATTATTATTGCTAAACCGAATATTTCCAAATAAGTGAATGGTTAGCCGTGGTGCGGTTCATTGGCCTGCTCGCAGTCCAGATCTGAATCAACCAGAATGTTTAAAATATATTTTTAAAATCCTGACAATGAATATTTTTGATCTAGACGTCACAAATCGGCAAGTATGACACATAGTTGTTTTTCAAGTACCTCCGGAAGTAATCGAAATTTTTAAACAATTAAAAAAGCAAAGTATTCCTCTCATAAAGACACAACGTTACTTCTATTTAACCGAATCTGTATCTTCTACGGTTTCCGAAATCCCCATATTGAGAGTCGAATAGAGGACATCCTGTACAAATAGACACTGAGCATTATTTAGGGTAATTAAGCTTCATTAAAATGTACTTATTGGAAATGTTAATGATAAAAATAATCTCCATTACTATTTATGTTTTTTTACCATTTATCGGATAAATAATGGATACCATTACAATAGAAATTTAGTGGTTTCGATGCTAAATAGTTATCAAGCCACTAGCGAATATCTTCAAGTTTAGAGAACCGCTGGTCCCCTAGAGGAGACTCCATTGATTTAAATAGGTGGAGGTTGGAAGGAGCTAATTCTGAAGAATACGTCACATACTGGAGAATTTTCCAGCCTAAAAAGAAGATAAGTTCCTGGATCGATTTTGCTGAATGCCGGCAAGCATTGCCATACAGCAATATCACTTTCTGTCTTTCGTGACCCGTAAATGATATTTTTTCGTTTAGAGCTTCACTCAATTGGATCATTTAGATTTGATAACATTCAGCTGTAACATTTTAGCCAGATTTTAGAAACTCATAGTAAACGATTCCTTTCAAATCCCACCAGATAGATAATAAAACTTTTTTGGCATGAATATTCGGTTTTGCAACTGATGTAGGTCGCTAGCCTGGATCAACCCATGCTTTTCTATGTTTAGGATTGTCATACAGAAAATTGTTTCTTTTATAAAAGAAAAACAGGTTCATGTAGATGTCAACTCTTCCACTTTTGTTGTCTTCGGTTAAGTCGTGGGAAACCCAATTTTTTCACTTTTGAATCTTTTCCATTACATGCAATCGATGTGAAATTGCTTGGTAAGTCACTCCTAATTGTTCTGCAAACTTTTTTTCAGTTGGGTAAAAATTTTTGTTTAGTAAAGTTTTAAGTTCTTCGTTTACAAACTTTGTTTTTACACCCGGACGTTGATCGTCTTCGATACAAAAATTTACCTTCATGAAACCACCTCCTAACAGTTAAAGCATCAACAGAATTATTTCCCTAAGTGGAATTAATAATTTCTGTAATTACAGTGGTATTTTTCTCTGGCTTAAAGTGGAACAAGATTGATATTCTTAAATTTTGTCTGTAAATATCCATCTCTTAATCACGTTTTATGCACTGAATAACTGCTCGTGGGCAACTGGCACTTTTATTAATAAATATAAAGATAAACGGTATAAAAACATGTATATGTACAGATATATGCATAAAGATAAATAAATATAAACAAAAATTCAAAAAAATAAAAAGCAATAACTGAACCACACATGCTCAAAATTGCAGACCAATTGGAATCGTCGTCGTATGTTTTTTAATACGGCTAACTTCAGCGCTCAGTTTCTTTTATTGCAACCCCTATCATAGGGGTTGCAATATTTAGCATTTTCTATAGCATTTTACCTAAAAGGAATTTGGAGGAAGCTTCAGATAATCTTTCTTTTTTTGGTTGGACCATAAATGTTTGTTCCAACAGGGCGGTGCGCCCGCACATAATGGAAAAGTTATGCTGAGATTACACGGATTTCTTGGAAGACGGATAAATACCCACTAGCAACATCCTTTGCCACCCCGCTCTTCGGACATTACCCCGTTTGATTTTTTTGGAGGATACATCAGAGATCATGTTTATTGAAATACCTTTGACACGGAAAAAGAACCGCGAAAGAGTTTTTGAAGCTTTTGAAATTGTCACACACATTGTAAATACATTGTCATATTAAAACTTATAAAAAACCGCAATAAAAAAGTGATTTTAGTTTTCATCTGTCTCTTTGCATAACTTGGGAAAAAATGTCCAATAACCAAAAATAATTTCGCAGATTTGTTAGTATTGTGCAACTTTGAATACGCTACTTTTCTCTTATTTTACCAAATTTATATAAATTACCGATCACAAGATCCTCATGCTGGACATCCTTAGTTGTGCACACGGTTATTGTAGAGATATAAGTCATGAAACTTAAGCGTATGAACCAGACTCTATTTTGTTTTCCGGCAACTATCAACATACTTCTTTAATATATGCAACATTGTTCGTTAATGACCTTCTTTAATGCATGATTTTTCAATCAGTTTTATTTTAGTGCACGATGTTATTATCGGCAGATAATATTCAAATACAGTATTACTTCATTATTAAAACATGAACCATTCTATTGTCGTCCCATTTGGTGTTTTAAAGACAGTTAAGACCTACCTATGACACATTTTTATATTCATTTCTCCATGGTATCACAATTACATCGTTATTATGCTTATAACGTAAAAATCCATTATTGACCTACAAACGAAGTGAGTTTGCCACCTAATTCATTTAAACCTCCTATTGACGTTGCCGCCTTACTACGGCGCGCCGCCAGAACGCCGAAGATTAAAAAAAGGAGAAACACGGCAAGCAAACACGCATGTGACGCAAACATGCATAGCTTTATGGTCCCATGATTTTATCAGACTGGTCCCTGATTGGTTGTTTACTCAAAGGGGAAGGGCGGTCGGACGCCGGCGGTCCGCTTCGCTCCTCTTCGTGCAACTTTTCCGTTTGAGGTCTTACGATATAAATGGTAAATGCCCCCAATGCCTGCTGAGCTGTAAAATATAATCTATGTTACCGTGTTGCCAAATTACAACGAAATAATCGTTCATAAAATGTTATTTTTCGTGCACTTTAAGTCTATTAGTTACGATAGATTCCAACAGAATAGAAGTAGAATACTTAATATTTCTGGGTAAAATACTTATCCGGTGTCTATTTACCGTCCTCTGCTGTCTAATTTTCTTTTATCTTCCTTCTATATTTCTATATCTTATGTATAAAATTTTTGGGTGCCTGCTACGTGTCCTACATGGATATCGGTAAAATTTCATTATAACGTGTGAATTACACTGGCGAAAAAGCTAATATATTGCTGGCTGAGCTTAGGATATCCGGATGCGGTTTAAACTAAATTCGAAGGTTAATGTCCATATTTGACGTATACGATGATGCATTACAATCTTAAGTTTACCCTCAGGTTAAGTTTAAACTGTAAGTATACAAATGGGCCTTAGGAGCAATGAATGTTTGTGATCTCAAACGCAGTGGCGCGCCTGGGAACCATCATTGGGACCCATACCATAGCTGGAATTCACGTTCCGATTCGCGATGAACTAGATTGACGTGAGAGATATACTAGGTATACAGCACCTGTGGCCGATATGGATGAAATTGCAAGACTTTTCACGAAGCCATCCTAATTCAACTGGAAAATTGCATCATTTTTGAAAAATCCAAAATACACTGGGAAATTTGCGAGATTTTTTTATGAACCTAAACTAACTAGCCTGAAAAATGTATACCAGTTCTGGGTAATCTGTAATTAACTGAAACATTTTCAGGATTTTTGTCGAATCAGCATTTCACTAACTCGTGATAACCTGACTTATAAATCTGCAGGAACATT
Organism: Euwallacea similis; assembly: GCF_039881205.1. NCBI lineage: Eukaryota > Metazoa > Arthropoda > Insecta > Coleoptera > Curculionidae > Euwallacea > Euwallacea similis. The sequence goes on from NC_089623.1 coordinate 3,878,853, forward strand.
CGTGACGATTTGGATTGGCCTGATTGAGGCGATTACTCTTATACTAACAGGATTGAGAATGTTTACTTACTAATGAGCTAATAAAGTTACCTAGCATTTTTAACTAACGTGAACAGAAAGTTGTTAACATGCAAATCCTTTTGCCTAAGCTTTGGTAATTTTTGTCAAATTTTGTTTTATTATCTATCCCAAAGTATAAAATATCCTCAACTATTAACTCTTTACAGGAACAAAAAGATTCACGAAATATCTACTTTATATCAGCTGCAACCACCTCGGAAAATCTCTTTCCAAAGTCCTAAATTATTTAATATATTAATTAATTAAATATTAATAATCGCTATATTTTACCACATGAAAATCCAGAGACATGTTAAGAGTTAGCAAACTGATAGGTATGAATTTGTTAAGGTGTCTCTTTCAGGTGATATAGTAAGAATATAAAGAAAGTAATAAAGTCAGCTGTGAGTGATTAAGAATATTTTTTGTTGATGTAATAAATTTAATATACGGAATATTAAAATCAGGTTAGAAAAACATATTAGTTATAATTCTATAAATCGTTCCATGAAGAAACGATTCATATTAAGCATCAGGTCACAGTCAGGTTAGTTCAGGCCAGTTAAACTAGCAAACCGAGGATTACTATTGGTAGTGCGGAGAAATTCACACTTCAGAGCATTGCATATTCGAATGCGTTCAATTCCGGAACGAAAGACAAAGGCAAATACCAAATGGAGACGAAACATCACATAAGGAAATATCGGAATCTTGTTAAAAAGCAATAAAGAAAACTCGGAAGTAACCTCAAAAATGGTCAAAGATATCATGGAGCCAATAGTCAAGGCCTAATGAAATCGGAATTAAAAACTGAAGTAGAATCTCTATAGGAATGCCTCACGGTGGTATCGAAGAAGACGGAATGTGATCTTGGAAGGAAGCCATCTGGACACTAGGTGGATAACTGAGTTCGTTTTTGAGGCAAGATTACATGAAGACATGGCGGATTCTCTAATCTCCTTTTAAAAAAAGTTAGTTAACCTATTGTAATATTAATTTGTTTGCCAGATTAATGGTTAAGATATCGTTTTAACAATATAAAATTAATATTACAATATTTAACTTGATCGTGACCACACTGTAATTGAAGGGTGAACTGACCGATATATACTAGTAAATGGGCCTTAACTCGTTTAAAATTTTATCAACTAAAGAATCAGCCTATCAGAACTTATAATTCCTGAGTTAAAACCTATACACATGACCTGTTAATACTGGAATTGAAATAATCTATTTCAAGGTTGGTAGATCAGCAGGGAGTGAATAGGAGAGGCTTGAAGGTTTGTTCTGGATTTTGTTGAATATCCTCGAGGATTATTTTTGTACATTGTTTTTTTAACGAAAAATTAAGTTCTCAAGTGACTGATAAACTGAGAAAAAAATGTTTTTCTAACGCTATGAGTGCAACGATGGAGTAGATAAAAAAGCATCTCTTGCTGCATAATACACAGTTATATAACTCAATATGCTCGGTTTAATTTCAACGTTTCTTCAATAAATAATAAGCGTTAAAGTCCCATATATCAATGGTTTATAACTTCCGATTTATAAATATTGTCACTCGATTATTCCATAGTGTTTGAAAATATTACATAAAAGCCTATTAAGCCTACAAAATATATAAAGTGAATAGGTAAATATAAAAATTTTGTTCAAATTTACTGAAAGGCACAAGAAATATTAGCTGTCTAAACAGAAGAGGAAAACTGATGTCTGTGTGCACATATTTACAGATTTAACTAGTAGTGTTGTGAAAGTAAATACCCGTTCATTCATAAACCACGCATTTTTCAATAAAGTGAAAAAACACCAAATATTTACGTGGAATAGTTTAAATATTTTAATGAAAATACACTAGTTAGGATTGTTTAGTAATACTCTATTAACGGTTTACAAGGCAAATTTACAATGCGATTACAATTTGAGTAAATTGTCGAGCGCGTCGCTTTAGGTACTCGTACCACGCAAAACCGAAGCACTGGCATTGGTTTCGAGCCTTTTCTGTTTGTGTAGAATATATAAATAAGATTGGTCAACAAATAGTACAAACAGAAGGTTTACAAACTTCAACTTGGCGTATTTCTTTGTGTGACCACGGCTTATTGATTCTTTTTGTTTGAACGTAATTAACTTGGTTGATAATTGTTGCCTTTTCTGCCAGATTTTGTCAATGTTGACGTCTCTATTATTTGATGTGCTTTATTTAGTTTATTTTGTCCGCCATCATTAATATTTACCATTTGATACTTAATTTGATAATCAACTGTCGAGGATTATAATTGTTTACATATATATATATATATCTAGGTTTGGCTAATCGGCCATTTCGGTGATACGAAATAGTGACCGACGCAGAAAAAGTTACGCACTTCGTGATTCCCCCTTCTGTGCAAAAGTCGGAAGCCATTGCAGACCCTCTTTTATAAAGCAAAAATTGTACATTGAAAAGGACATACAAAAGCCATTATACCTAAAGAACCAAATGTAAACCGGAATCGAATTACCAACAATCTGGGCGGTTGTGTATTAAGTATAGAAATATGGGGATCCCTCCGCTCTCCTCCCTCTAACTTCTGTATGAGTAATTGAATGCGACGGTGTGTTAAATAATACAGGGTGTTGCCAGATGTACTAATATTCTTTTGATATTCGATTAAACAGCTAAATTGTTCACGCAGTCATATCTAACGTTTAAAAATGATCTATTTAACTTCCACAATAACCACATTTTTGCAACCCTCTGATAACGTTGTCTAATCATTACAATAATGATATTTTCATGTTCTAAATTAGATAAGATTGCTTTGAACAACTTTGAACGACAACCAACTTGAACTAACCTGGATCAAACTGAACTCAGTTTTGAGCCTTCGAATCGCAGTATCACTGTTCAGTTTTTCGTGTAAACATGAGTTCCGGAATACAAAGGATGTCGAAAGCTAATTAATAGTTACTAAATCGATAAATCGATGCATCTTCAACAGAGAAATATCTCTTTTAGTGAACAATATCAGTCAGTATATCTACGTATTTGTTACCATTAAAGCATGTACGCCACAGTTTTTCAACATTGTTTTAATATATTTTATAATTATATTTAAAATTTTATATATTCACTTTAAGACAATTCAAAAAATGACCTTAAAACGAATTTCCCAAACGTTTTGTTTATTTGCAAAAAAGTGGCAGAAGAGAGAAGAAAAGTTACATATTTCACACAGGTTAAAATCACGTAACTGTTTGTACATGTCACAGGCTTCACATCAGCAGTGATCTTCTGAAAATTAATTTATAGAAGGAATTTGTCAGGTATTGGTGCAACGTTATCAGTATTTAGCAGTATTTAACAGTATTATTAGATCCAGGGTAAATAATTATTATACCAATGAACAAAGACATTTTCTTGGAGGAATGTAGCCTCGCATTGCCTTTCATTGTCGCTGATACCTTACTTACAGTAGGCAAACACAAATTCAGTGCATTTGAAATATGCTAAATAAAACAAGAGCTTATAATACTCAATTCCAAAATATTAAAATTCAATTTACCTCTCTAACTGAATTCAGTGGTAACAAGGGTCCATTATTTTTCAATTCTCTTTCAAAATAGTTGATAAGAGACGGTACAGGCTGCTTACACAGACTGTTTAAGAACTTGGGCATTAAACCAACAATAATAATAACAACAACGATAATAATTAACCAGGAAATTTTAATTCTTAAAAAAATAAATTTTATCGCCAAAGTTGATGAATAAAGAACACAATAGTTTAAAACACCAAATTAAGCCAAAGCGTCAACAAATTAAGCGGCAACCATGTAAAAAAATAGGGTTATGTTTAGACATTCAAATCTATCTTTATTCTTTTTTAGCATATTAAATTTATCTGGCTTGTGATTTGACGTAAGGCGACTCTCAATTGTTACATTTTGTGACGTGAATAAAAGGTCACGTGATTTGAACCTTAGTTATCCTCAATAATTGTCGATTTAAAGTCCATTCACTCTGGATCGTGTGTTACCATTAAAATAAACCGGATACGCCATTAATCCTTAAGTTTCACCCATTTTCACTAATAGGTAGGTAAAGACATAGGCGGAGAAGAGAAGGTAGATCCTATTCTATTTCAATAGTATATTTATTCAGTTTTAATATCTATTATATGTCGCTAAATGAAACATGTACGCCACTGATTCTTGAGGAATAAGAGCGTTAAAATAATATTTAAAATGTCCTTTAATTTCACACTAAATGGAAAGAACAAAGGGTGAGCAGCGAAGGGGAATCACATTGGAAGTTCTGGGGATTATACTTGAAATAATCAAAACTGCGAAGGATTGTCTTTCTATTTTCTATATAGTTTTGAATCATCTTCCCTTCGAATTTTTGCATATTTTCACATTTTCTATGATGTTTGTATAGTCACTATATCCCATTGAAATGCGAAAGATGGTATTTTGAGCCGCCTAACGAACTCTTAAATCAAAATATTTGAGAAAAGAAAAGAAAAGATATAAAAAAGAAAAATATCAAAAAATAAATCTACAAAAACTCCAGTATATGGTACATATAAAATCCTTTGAAAGTGGTCTAGATTTTGAATGTTCTACATTTTTTGTAAATTTTTGGGTTCATACATAAACTTCGAAAAATTGTGGCAAAAGAGAAAGCTGGTTAACCTTTCGATAGGATTACAGGAAATTGAGATTAAAAATTGGAACATGAAGACGAGATGAAAATAGTAAGCGAGAGTTTTGGGTTATTGCTTCGACTATGTTCCAGGATAAATTAGATAATTCCAACAAGGATCTATGTGGTGCTTAGAGCCATGATTTTATAAGAAAACTTGAATCTGTTACATAACAGGAATAATTGGGTTGTTGAATGTTTCTCTTGAAGGGGCATACCCAATAAGTCCCTAGTTGTTGAGAACCTATAAGTAGAGAAGACAAGGCACCTGAGATAAGATAATCAATTAAAGGAAGGTAGAAAAAGACAGGAGTGATTATTGGCAGGAAAAAATATTCCAGAGAAGAGAAGAAATCGCTATCGATATTAGCCAGAAATGGGAAAGAAATAGAAATAAATCGTCGACCAAAGGTAGAAATTGATGCAATCTAAAATCTTTCGTTTCATACAAAATGGTCACAGCATTGCGAAAACTATATGTCTTTAATTTTAATAATAACTGAAATACCGCTTAAAACCATTGTATTTAAGACACCCTGTACAATAATAAGTAAATAACGTTAGTTGTTTTTTGAATGTTGGTAATTTTACATTATTTGATTTGAATAACAAATCATTTTACCCAGAATTAAAATTTGTTTGCCCGAAAGGTTTATAATATCTGGTTTTAAAGAATAATTAATTTTTAAACTTTCATCGGAGTGTTACTTGGTATCCCCCAAATTTCAGTCGGAATCTAAGTCGCCTTCTTTCCAGACCATTGGGAGGCTCTTTCGCCCACTTTAGAAACAACTGATTTAAATAATATTCTGTGCTCGCCTGTGGCTATCTCCACTTGTAATTAGTGAAGGAAGCGATAGGGTTACTTTGCAATTGAGACGTTAATTGCTTATTGCATATTTTATTATATAAATATGACTATGAAACGAGCTTCAGAAGATTTGAATTTCTTAAAGCAACTTAAAAAAATTAATCAACAAATAATATTAGAGTTGTGCTGACAGAGCGAAAGTGCTATGTAAAATATTTGAACTAAGAAAAAAACATATTTTTTCTTTTTGTGATGGTTAATATGCTTACTGCTTTTCTCTTTCTTAGTTTACCTTTTTACACATTGGTAAAATAAGGGTGAGTTAAATCGGAAATTCGAATTATATCCTAAATTTTAGAAGACCATCTACTTCCAGGACCCTTGATCTCATCCATATCGCGGGTGGTGATTCTTGTTTGTTGTGCTCCCTTATTTACCATCTTGTAATGAAGGTGATCATTCAACCTCAAATCACTAAATTCAAATTAACACACTTCCAGGTCTTATCCATTCTTCACTGTAAATTTCGTCGAACCGTTTTGCACCCCACACTTTCAATTAAACTTTTCTTTTGAAAAGCTCACCGATCTTTCGCAATAGTAGCTACTGGGGCTTTAAATGTAACGTCATCAACTGTTGGCCGCCAGAGATCTGAAGGAATAAGAACCCTTCACACTAGTGCTGATCTCTTAAACAAACAACGAGGGTCGGTTTTCATTTGCCTGTATTATTGCGAAGCTTAGGATTTCAATACTGACATGTGTCCTTAAATTTCCTTCATGCTCAGGGCACTTTTTCGCTCATTAAACAGTTACAATTAGTGCTAAAAATTGAGTCTCTCGTTACGTTTTTAATGTGTCTACATCTCCCATACGCTCCGCGTTTTTTTTTCAAGCATTAGCTTCGCAGAACGGAACCATTTTTGAGCATTCTTCACGGCGAGGATGGCACTTTTCCCAAGCCAGTCGGTGTAATTTACTTTGTCTGAACGAACCCATTAACGCATAAGTCCATATTCTAATTGTCACAAGAACCATTGGAATTTCCATTCGTCCAAGTCGAGAGCTAAATGAGGTTCCCATCCTCAAGCGTATTGCTTCATGCTTCAGTAACCGACACATGCAAACACGCTAAGTGGTCACTTCCCTTTCATTAACGACCGATTCAGTTATAGAGATGTCATTAATATGAATATAATCTGAATAATTTATTTAAGTAAGTGCTCGCCGAGTACATTAAAATTGAATCAAGACTTTGTTAAACATTACGGCAAATAAATCAATTATTACTATACCGACATCGATTTCTCAACTGAAAAAAACTGCATTGATCCGTTTATTAGCAGGTCCGGCTTTACCGTTTTAAAATTGAATAGCGTCTTTATTAATAAACTAAAATTTAGGTTAAACATCTGCTTAATCCAGTCCTGATATCTACCATTAATTCATTTCGACATAGTCGATTTTTAATCTCTCGTCCCGCTTTTTCCTTGTGTGTCCCTCTCCCTCTGGCACAGACATACGGAATGGAAAAAACGAGATGGAAGACACGGGAATATAAAACATAGTATAGGGAAAATCCGCGAGACTAAAACTTGTTTGCTCTGGGTCCTATGTACACATCCTTTGTCGGGACTCACCGATATCGTATTTACTGTAGACATCTGCTCTCTGTACCGTCTAACATACAGTTGTGTCTCTATCTATCGATAAAAAGATAATAATTAATATAATATGCGCTTTCTTTGCTCAAAAGTAGTGGTTGTAGATGCAGTTAGTTCTGTCATAGATGGAGATCATTGGGAAAGAAATGGGATCCTTTTCGGGCAAGTTGTGCGTGGAGCAAGATCCACGCCAAAACTATTTTGCCTTTTAGCAACCTAATCATTCACCATTGAATTTGATGAAGAGACTTTAAAAATAAACTCACAGACGTGTTGAGGAGGACTGAAAATGAGAATACAAATTTTGATACAAAAATAGAAATAAATCACTAATTTTCTCAAGATCTTTTATTGTTTCTTTATTTTCTTCAGACTTAGTGGTGCATTTGAAACCCAAAAAGTGTAGAAAGTAGTTATTTTCTTTTTAGTTAATCCAGGTTTCTTAGTCTTGGATTTCTAGGTTCACACAAAAGTAAGAAAAAAATTAGCAACTTTTGAAGAATTAGTTCATTTTGATTTCTTTCTACATTTTTAATCATACAATAAGGCAGATGACACCAGATTTTCGTTGTGATTTCACTCATCGTTCCTTTCAGGGAGCTTAATAATGCATCAAATCAAGTTATGAAATGGGGCTTCTTAGAAAATGAAGGCATGTTCTTCAAATAGAAAAAAAACATTTCAAGTTGGTTGCTATGTATATCATAATGTAACAAACGCAAACGGCATGTTTTTTAATATTCGTCAGTTTAGTAACAAAAATCTTCATATTGTTTATTGATAGATGATTTGGAAATGGAGAAAATTAATTTATTAAAATAAAAAGTGACGTGTCTATAATATCCCTTTGGAGGCTAATGGTATACCAATCGTGTTATGAGTAAAATTATAGCAATACGCATTACAGGGCGTTTTATAACTATTTTTGAACAATGTATCGTGCCGGTTTGAACCTTCTATAATAAACACACGGGGTGGCATATTTAACTGGTATAAATTTGATCGCTCGTTTCGCACTGATCCTCTAAAAAAACAAAAAAAATACGGGTCCCATTTTTTTAGGTTTGACACTTCCTTGTTGCATTAAATTAAATTTTATACCCTATTTAAGGGTAGAAATTACCCCCAACTTTTTTCCAAATGTAAACATGTATATTGTGATAGCTCATTAGAAAGGACATAAAAAAATTTAAACCACACTAATGAAATTAATTTTTTAACTGTAAGAATTGTTGAAAATGTTGACCATTTTTTGTCTGGCATAGCCCTAACCTAAAATAAAATTCATTTTTTACACTACGTAATACTTCTGGGGTTATTCGTCGGATTTCGTGAATTAGGCTTTCCCTAAGTTAGTCTAAATTTTGAGGATCTGTCGGGTAAACTTTGGTTTTCAACTAACTTCAAAGAAAATAATCCAGAGGATTAAGATCTGGCGATCTTGGCGGCCATTCAGTTGTACCCTTTCTTCCTATCCAACGATTTAGAAGTCCTTCATCCAGATATTGTTGAACATTATAGGTGTAATAGGGTGAAGCTGCTGTTGAAAGTCCTGCTGAAATCATATTCGGTTATCACGAATTGCTTCTGCATGATGATGCAATAAAGTAGTCAAAACTGGAATAAGAACTTGCTGTAAGAAATCCAGATATGTAGGTCCATTTAAATAGTTTCCAAGAAATATTGACCCAATGACGTGATCATCAATTATGTATGTCGAAACATTAAGTTTTTGTGGTCGCTAATTGTGAGTTTCGCCTAACCAGCGAGGATTTTCTACGGACCAATATCGGCAGTTCTGCTTATTTACTTCACTATTTAATGCAAAAACACACTCACCCGAAAAATGAACCCAGGCGAAATCTATTGAATGCTGATCAAGTACATTCATCGTAATTTCACAAAACTGAAGACAACGATCTGGATTATCCATTAACTCTTGTACTATTAGCATTTTGTATGGGCGAATCTCACACGATTTCATTAACCTCTGTGCAGACGTATGGCTAATGTTTTCTCTTGCAAGTTGCCGAACTGAAGTAATAGGATTTTCTTGGAGAGTAAGTGAAACATTTGTTTGCCTTCATCCATTACTCTAGGTTGCCTTTGTCCTTGGTATATCCCTCACGTGGCCCAATTCACAATAGCGTTTTTCGTTTTTGCTTATGGTGCTTTGCGCAATAGGTAGTAAATCTGAGTGCGTTTCTTGAAATAAAACTATAACTTCTGTTTTACTACGTGATCTAACGCTATACTTTATCATCATTAAAATTTCTATTTTGAGTGATTCAGTTAAATAACCCACAGAAATTATTTTAAGTACTTGAAAACACAATTCTGGTTAAATTTAAAGTGAAATGACTATTGGAATGCGGAAGCAGATAAGTAAACAGCCTTATTAATAAAATGTTTTTTGTTTCTATTTTGATAGAGTTTTTGCGTAAACACAAAACTAAATAATAGCAACAATTGTTGTTAATACCTCCAAAATCGCGAAATACGAAAGTTATCATTTTTCAAAAATGTAAATAAAATTGTCAAAAGTAGATTTAATTCATTTTTTATTCCCTTTCTAATGACCTATCACAATACATATCTTTACATTTGGAAGAAAAGTTAGGGATAGTTTCTACCCTTAAAAAGGGTGTTAAATTCAATTTGATGCCAGAAGAAAATGTCATACCTAAAAAAATGGGACCCGTATTTTTTTAGTTTCTTTAGAAAACCAATGCGAAACGAAATATCGAATTTATTCCGGTTAAATGTGCCACCCTGCACATTCAATAATTTTAGCTTTCCTGGCAAGCCAGAATAGAAACTAGACTAGGGCAACCTATAAATAGCTTACTACTGTTACCATCCTTCTTACTAAGCCATAAGTGGGTGTATTCAGTATTTTTATTTTTTAAGGAGCAACTTATGCGGTCTACGACGTAATAATCTCGAATGATCGGATGAATCCATTCTTGTGATAATTCATTCAACGAAAATCTGGACAATGAATCTGCTGACCATATCTCCTTATCCAGGCTGCTTACAAGAATGCACAATCATAGCAGGGTCTCTTCTTAAAAATTTTTACCAGGTCCAGATTCACACAACTGAACATCAACAAAAACACCCAAACTCAATTTCCTCCTTAATAAATCCAATAAAAACAGGGACACAAAACCATGATTATTCAAATCCGACAGAAGCAACTGTCAGGAATTCGCAGGATAAGCCCCGTTGAAATCCCCATAGTGAGCGTTAAACGCTGGTGGTTTCGGCAACCCCCTTATTCCGGGGTTGGCTACATGCACGCTCAGCCGGATATAATTTGTATTGGCCAGATTTACGCCCTGGGGCCCTGTAATGAACGCACAATTGTCGGCTTAAGTTTGATTGCACCCCACGGCCTGCACGGAGATTGCAGGGCTGCATTTCGCTCGGGGGGCCCTTGTCTTGCTTTCGCTCTTAACGGCCTCAATATTAAACGATTCGGCTTAGCAATAACTGGTGTTAACACGTGCATGTGGGAGTGCCAAAAGGGGGGATGTTTATGCGGCTGTTTGTACTCTTGGAGTTGGTTCTCATCTGATGAGCCTAATAGATTTCGTCTAGTGCAGGGTTATTCTGAAATTGTATGCAGAAACTTGGTAGCGTACGTCTTTTTTTCCAAATCTGCATCTCCTGCCATTTCCGAGATCTCCACGCTGATTCGTCATACTGGACGCATCTAATGAAGATACGTGGGGTCGGCAATATATCAGTCTGCAGTGACCTGTTACATACGAAATTAAGAGACCTGGTACACAAAGCGAACCACATAACACCTGATGCAACCAAGGCAAGCCATAACCAAAGCTTGTTTATCGAACTTGGAACACATGCTGCCTTGCCGTCGGTACGTAATTAATTCCCGGAACGCATTTCCCAAGGAATGGGCGGCCATAATGTGTGACCATAAACTAGTCTGTGTGTTTGCTCAAGATGGCGGCGGTTCTTGTTATCTTGTGCAACGATAAGGCCAGGTATATATGCCGCGTGTACCGTGTACTCAATAAATTACAGCATCTCCCATCTCCGATGTTTGCCGACGTTCGTTCAACACCCTTGTTTAATATGGCGACGAGGAGAGAAGTAATATTCCACAGGTATTTCACACGATTCGTTGACAATGGAGTCGGCGGTCGTTTTAATTAGGCGGCCCCAAAATAGGATATAATTAAATGGCAGTTTTGTTATTCTTGTAACGACAGGGCTTGCAGTGGTCGGAGTTCATTATGTTCTCTACAGAGTGTTTCCCAAACCTGCGATGCAACTTCGCCTTAAAGGTGAACAACAACAGCAACGAGCCTAGAAGGTTAAGTTATTCTAGGTACCTCTGGGAATGTTACTCGTCTCAGCAGAAGTGAGACGTCGAGAGACAAAATGGAGATTTACTAAAAAGGCTTAAAATTATTTATATCTTGATGATGACGATTGATATTAAAACACCGCCCCGCTTTTCATCACTGAAAAAGCTCCATGGAAACTCTTTCGCGACGATTGCGAAACAAATTAACTAACAAGTTTAACTTGTCCGGCAAGGGATATAACAGAAATAGTTGAAGTACAAGTTAAAGATCGTATGCCGGCAGTGCGGTAAAGCGCGGTTGACGGAGCACTAGTCGAATTATGGTTAGTTTCCCATTTTTCCAGCATTTTAATGACCTATTACTACATGAAAAAGGTCCCCTACTGGACATTTCGAATCCACTAAATTCGGCAATGCATATTCAATTTAATTCAGCAATACATTTCGCGAAATAGTGAAACATCAATCAGTGCTTCTTCTTTTGGCAAAACTGTATTTACAAGCGACTTCGTGAAATAAATTATTCACCAATCCCCCAGCAAACAATCGCAATCCTGCAATAGTCCCGGTCTTCCATATGGAATTCCCCGAAGACACTCTCGAGGCACAGAGAGTCGTGCGCCAATGTTTTGATTTTTATGGGAGAGTTACCTCGCCCACCGAGGGGCACGTCCGATAATTGAAAACTTTTTGTTGGTTATTGAGATCAGAAGAAACGTGCCTACATTTCATTTATTTTAATGAGACTGGAACCATCTCGGGGGTATTGCTTCGTTATTAACGCTTTACCGCAGATGATTGATCTCATGATAAGTACTGTTTCCATTTTTTTTTCGAGCTGGCATTCACATTCTCTAAATCAAAAACGTTACTGGGTAAATAGAAATTTAGGTAGGGGCATAACAGATGAACACATAATAATTATTATAATGTGATCCCAAACACACTTGAATTTTAATGAGTTGGCTGGAAATTAAATCAAAACACACCATTATCGCGTTTTAATTAATATCATAATAGTTTTAATTAATAAAACCGAAATTTCAGATTCCAATTCGATATACTAGATCGCCAGGCATGTGGTCAACCTCTAGTTAATTAAGCATATGACTTCATTGATGGAAGCTGATTATGACCATATATAGCGTAGGTAGGCATCTGTTTGAAACTAGATTAATGATCAAGATTGACAGACTCGAAGAAGTAAATATATGCTTAACAGTCGGAGAAAGTTTGCGTTTGATCGGTTCGGTATGAATTAAAAGCCATTTCATCCATTCATAGCGCTGTATCCACTATAACGTAACTGATAACGAAGTTTTGCTACAACGGTATTTTATCTCAAAGGTGAATTGTTTTTCGTTGTTCACTTGAAGCCCTGTCACACACACAAACCATTGCTCAATACACCAAAAGTTGTATGCGAACCCTGGCTATTACCACCATAATGGGCATTGTTAACACGTATCCGACCTAAACCGTGGTTGTGACAAAGTGCACTAGATTAAAAGTGCAAAGCCCTTTGTCATTGTGATGGCGCTGTCACTGTGGCCACTTCATCAAAGTAACCGTTCGGACCAAATGACACGTTCAATGTCAAAAACGTCATTCATACTTATTTTCTGTATAAGCTGGAAAGCGAGGCGCGTCGATTTGCGTTTCGAGTGGTGGTTTGATATTATGCGGATTATTAATGGATAATAGTTTAGAAAACTTAAGATTGCAACGTGTCGAACCTAAATTATGATTAATATGCATATATCCCATAAAATATCCTTTACAATACTTTAATTAAACACGGTTTAATGGATGGCTCTTCATTGTGTCGTTTCACATGTCGTTTAGGACTGTCGGTTAGCAAGGTCTGAATCACATCTGTCTATTACTAAATATTTTACGTTCCTTCAATATCAAAATAGTATACCTCAAGTAATGAAAACTAATAACACTTTATAACTATTAATTAATAATAGTGTTTCAATACCCCATACGTCTACCTGTAACACAATATACGAATAATGAAGGTAAAGTACATAGTCATTAAGCATTTCGGATACAAAAATTACATGATAATATGCAAGGTGTTTCCTCACCATATGGCATAATTTTAAAGAGATATTCCGCGGGTCAAAATACGAAAAAGAATTTCTATAAACAGATGTCCGGAATCGCTTCATTTGCGAGATACAAAGTGGCGTAGTAAAAAAAATGTTCTTTTTAATTATTTTTTTTTAAATCGCTTAGGCCAATATTATGTGTAATGTACAGAATGTGTCAAAAAAGTCGTGCCAAACTTAAGAAGATTATAGAAGACATTGCGATAGAAAATGTTTGCACGTAAATCCCTATTCGACAATGAGTCGTTTGGTTCTCTAGCAATATTTGTTAAAATATATATTATTTCTTGTTGACACTAAAAAACATTGATATTTAAGTAATTTTTATTAAAGACAACGCAAAAATAATAAATTTATAATAATGATTCAAAATCATGACCCTTAACCTCGTTACATAAATTTGTCCATCGAATCATGGAATCGCCCACTCTTCGTAGCATGGTAGCTTACTGCACGAAAAAACAGGCTGCCATTACTCTTCCTAACTGTTTCTCGTGGATGGCTATACGGATTTAATAAACTTCACGTAATCCGAGAAGGAAAAATCCAACAATGTTAAATCGGGACTTCGCACTGGCTAACTGATAAATCCTTCTCTTCCAGTCTAATCCGGAAATTGTAAGTTTAGGTGATCCTGCACATGTGCAGGCAAAATGTTCAAATGCACCGCCACGTTGGAATCACATTCTATTCAAGATTTCCATAGAAACATTTGCATTTTCCATTATCTCAGAAAGTACGCCTTGCAAAAAATTTAGATACATGTTACTAATTAACCGAGGTGAAAAGAAAAACGTACCAATTAAAAAGTTACCAACAATTCCGACCCACATGTTAATAGCAAATTGATCCTGATGTGATCTGATCCATTCGGCGTGAGGATTGTCATAGTCCCATATGTCGCTGTTCCGATTATTGAAGCTTGCGTCCTTGGTAAAACAAGCCTAATCGGTAAATAAAATTATTGAACCGAGATCTGGTTGTTTTGCGTACGTTGCAAAAACCATTGACAAAACTGTACCCGTGACCGATAATCTTACGAACCCAGAGCTTGCATTTTTTGAACGCTGTAAAGGTACAATAGCTTCTCGTGAGGCACCCGCCATACCATTGAATAGGCAGCATTCATTTGATGCGTTATTGCACGCGTGCTGATAGCAAATAGTTCTTCAGTTTGATGAAAGTCTCTACCTCAAAGGCCACTAGCCGTCTGGTTTAAAATTGTTTTTTTTTTCTCTTAACCGATGATGGATTAACGGAAACGTTTTTCGGCAAGCATGTCGGCAATTCGGAAACCACTCAGCATAAAGACACTCAGCTTCTTTAGCGTTGCATCTTGCTTCGTCATAAATAAGATGTATGTCTGCATACTCTTCAAATGTAAATTGAACTATTTCAATAGTTTAGAACATTTTGTCGCAAAATATGAAACACTCAATTCGGTACGATCATGAATAAAATCACTTTACACCAATATCGTGTTAGAACTTGCAGTTGGTAAAAAACTTATCAGAAGAGATAAAACTGTTTATTTTGTTTCAAATCATTTTTTGCGTTATCTTTCATAAAAATTACTTAAATATCGACGGTTTTTAGAGCTAATGAGGAAACATTACATTTTTACACAAAAATTGCGCTAGAGCTAAAATGGCTTATATTCGACTAGGCGTTTATATGTAAAAATTTTCTACCGCAATGTCCTCTATAACCTCGTTAAGTTTGACATCGCCTTTTTTAAACACTCCGTATAATGAAAATATTGTAGTCTTTTCGACATATCAATGTTCGTTCCGAAATATAAGGGGCGTGCCCATGAGGCAGGTCTGTCGGAATTCTACATACAAACAGTAACGCCCCGTAGATTTGTGCAATTTTCATCTTAATTATTTCGAACAGAGCAACTAACAATTAAAAACAATTCTAAAACTGTTTGTTTATATCTCTCTTCGTTTTGGAGATTAAAATTAAATTCTAAACTGTTGCACATACCTCAATAAACTTATTATTGTCTTGTTTAAACGTGTATTTTATTAATACCGCTGGTGCTGGGTGAATTTCCTGTGTACCCAAATGTTTTCATTTGTGGATTCACAGATTCCGAAAAATCCCCTTCATAATGATATCATCAAAAGTAATTCTATCTCCTAATGATAATAATTTTCTCGTTAAATCTTTTATCTGTCAGTCATGTCTGTCATGAATATCATGTCCGTCACTTGGTCAGTGAGATGTTCTTTCGTATTAATTAATAGTTCTTTGAATCGGAAGGGTTACTTCGTTCGAGTAGAAAATATTCATCAAACTTCTATAAGTCAATTTTAAAAACTTCCGCTTCTTGGTTCTCAATCGAATTTGCGTGGAGCCGATATCGGCGACTTGTAGAATTTTATGACGCAACTTCATTTCCTCAGAATATAACAAAATAGCTGAAGTTTTTTTCTTAGAAAGGATAGAGAGGTCCCAAATTGATACCCTTTTGCATTTTTCTCAATTTGTAGCAAATGAGAAAAATTCTACTTCGCAATGGCATTACTCAACCCTCAGCACAGTAGCCTTTTCTAAAACATAAGAATCTGCAGTGGTCACTGCAACTAATCAAACATTTTATTCAATTTAGTTTTTACAAACAACTGCTCAAATTCTAGCTTTAAATCAGCTCCATGTCACTCATCCTTTATACAGGGAGGTTCAATTGCTAGGGACCACTATTACTATCTTTTAAACTGTAAACATTACAAGTTTTATTAAATTAGACAAAAGTTGTCAAATTTGATGACAAATTAAGATCTCGAGGCACTATTGCCAAAATTTGTTCGGTTTCGGAAGTATTGGGAAAAAATGAAATTTTGCCAAAAACATGTTTCGTTATCTTATACTTTTAGGTTTGTCTTTTGTAAACTATAAATTTTATTTTACTCTAATCCTATAACTTTAATGTAGAACAAAATAAATTAGATACCTTTGTTGAAATAGGAAATTAAATTAATGATCCAGGTTATTGATGAATTGAATCCAGGTCCGTATTTAAAAAATGAAAGTTATTGTCGATATATCAGAAACTAAAGGTGCTATTTTTTAAAACTTAACATTACTGTATAAAGATTTAAAAACCGATAAAATATTGCAAGAAAAACTTTCTTCAAAAACTCTTTTTAAAAAAAATGTAAATAAAGTAAAAAAAGGTAAATAAACAGAAAAGAATTTTTGGTATATTTACCTTTTTGAATAATTTTTGAATAATTTACCTTGGTAAGTAAGCCGAAAATTCTTTTCGATTTATTTACAAAAAACGTTTTCGGCAAAATTTCGTTTTTTCTCAATCCTTCCGAAACCGAACAAATTTTGATAACAGTGCCTCGAGATCTTAACCTGTCATCATATTTGACAACTTTTGTCTAATTTAACCGAACTTGTAACCTTTACGAGTTAGAAGATAGCAATAGTGGTCCATAGCAATTAGACCACCTTATATACGAGGAAAAGTAATAATCATAAATCCTGTAAATTTTTCAGTTGAATTTGAATTGGCCAAAAGGGCCGTAAATTTATCGTCTAAGCTCAACAAGAGCCCCATATCTAAATGTTCTTGCTCTCATAAATCAATCGCACAAGCGGGATTTGATAGAGATTTCTCCAGTATATTTTGCATTTCTTATGTGTTGCTCATCGCTCTAATAGCGCAATCTCTAAATATTACCCAAACCCCTGAATTTAGGGTTGATTAAGGAGTGAATCCTTGTACAATTAAAAGTGGCGATCCTCTGGAAAGTGACAATTAACAATATTGATATTCATGGTTCTTTCCTTAATGATATAATCAGATTAAAAGGAGGAAAAAAATTAGACGATAATTATTTTCATTAGATTCTTCAGAATCACTCAAGCTGATCACTAGGACAATGCCATAACTAACAGTTAGGTTCTAGATATTACCTGTAATTGCATGACGTCTATACGTCCCCTGCCTCGATTACATGGTCTGAATTGCATGTTGCATGTCTTTAATGAGTCCACACATTTAACCCTGATATAAAACGTAACGGGTAATGCATAATTAATAACATAATTTCGTAAATTTTAGAAGGCCTTCTCTGAAGTTAAGCCGCAACAGATATACGAATTTTCACTAGGGGCACAACGTAGTACATTCTTCATCAAATTTATCATGTCAACCAATTCTTTTCATTAGCAGGTATATTTTGATTCATTGCTCGGGTTAGTTCATTTTAATAATCCCCCTTTCATTTGTCAAAATTATCAGATTTGTTATAGTTAAAGCAATATGGGTCTTAAAGTAACATATGGCCAGCTACTGAATAATTAATCCCAAACAAATGGTGATTAAAATGGGCCTGGAGATAAACCTCGAACCTTATCGCATTCATCGCAAAAATACAAACACAACCAACAATTTAGCAGTGAACCAAATTATGTAATCCATTTGAAAAAAAATTGATAGCAAGCTATATTGCCTAGTTAAACAACTAACAACCTTAACAAATAATCTCTAGGACGATTTTCAGCTTATTAAGGTTCGGGGAAAGCCACAATCGGGTTAAAACTTTATGAGAAAATTGACCTGCGGACGGCCAGGACATGGAAATGTAAACCACAGATTTTATAAGTATTTTCCGAATAGCTTCTTTCCCCCTTTGGGGTTAATAAAGTGCTCTATAATAAGGGTACAAACCAGCGTTGCAGTTACGTTATTCTAGTTGCACAATATATCCCTTTATTCCAGATTATTGGGGGTTTGTCAGTTCAGTATAGAATAGCTTACTCAAGTGAGTAATGGAAGTTTAGAGGGGCTGGTTCACATAAATTGGTCGCATACATTCTTTATTCTCTTACTACTGCATTACATTCCGATTTTGTTTAAACTTCTTGAAATAAGTGCCTTTATTCGAATTGTTCTGACTGTATGAGTTTCCATCACAATTTAATTTTTATATAAGTACCTAAGAAAAGGGTCTTTCGTCTCAGCACTAGTTTACCCACTTTTGAAAGTGGTTTATATTTTTCAACTTTTCGCCAATTTATTAATGAAAACTATTTTATTGTTTAGAGCAAAAAATGTAGTTAAGACTACTCGTCACTTCTGAATTTATTGGTTAATACTCAGATTTTTAAGTGAAGAGAGGCTTCATTATTCAGCTTTTCTATTATTATTTTCTATTATATTATATTTTCTTTATTCAGCTTATACGCTCATTTGTTTTTCTAAAGTGATTAATTTCGCTTAGCAGGATGAATATCCTGTGAACGCTATATAACTACAGGGTCTTTTAGAACTATGGGATCAAACTTCTAGGGATTGTTAAGCGCAACGAAAGAAGACATCTGAGTATAAGAACCCGTGTCTGTAAATGTCTCCTTAAGGCGCTACGTCCCTATGATGTTTTAAGATAGTTATGTGCAAAAATGTGTATTATTCAGTTTTAGTACGTTTTATTTTAATTTGTTGGTACAAAATAATACTACAGTAATTATTCAAAATATCGTTCTTGAACTTGAGCGTATCTGTTAAGTATTTTTCGCTAAATTTTTATCTTAGCCAAAACTGATGACAAACATTCTTGATCTTTAGTTTCACACATTCACTCGTTAATTTTGCAAATTTTAGAAAGTTCACAAAGTAATGGGTCTTTATGGAGAACTACACTAATCAAGAGCTGGCAGATATGCATCTGGCATATGGAGCAACAAGTTTCAGTGCAAAAGGTGTTGCACGGCGTTATCAAGAGCGCTATCCTGCAAAGCAACATTCTGGGTGCAAAAAGTTTATTGCAATTCATCAACGACTTACTGAGACTGGCACATTGAAACTTAACATTCATGATACTGGTGTAGAAGAACAATAAGAACGGTCTATTTTGAGGAAGAGGTTCTTTACCGAGTTGCAGATGAATCTTCGAGTAGCACTCGTCAAGTTGCACAGGATATGGGTGCAACTCACGTTTCCATTTGGCAACTATTACATGAGCAACAACTTTAACCATACCATTTACAAAAAGTTCAAGGTTTGACTACAGCCGATTATCAGCTAAGAGTTCAGTTTTATCAGTTGCTGCTTCATCAAATTGTTGAGCATCCCAATATTTTACGCTTTGTTTTATAAGCGAATGAAGCCATTTCCACACGAAATGGCATATTCAATAGTAGGAATAGTCAGGTTAGGGCCGAAGAAAATCGAAACGTGATATTTGCCGGAAGTCATTAGTACAGTTGGTTTGTTAACGTGTGGGCCGCTATTGTTGATGACTATTTAGTCGGGTCATACCTGCTGCCCAATCGTTTAACGGGGCCTATCTACAGGCGTTTTTTACAAGACGTGCCGGGACTTCTTGAAAACGTCTCATTAAACGATCAATAGCAAATGTGGCTACAACATGATGGTGGGCCTGCACACTTTTTTGTTCAAGCCCGTCAGTTCAGACAACATTGGATCAGCAGAGGTGGTCTAGTTCCGAGGCCCCCTAGGTCACTCGATCTAACACTTTTAGATTTATTTCTGTCGAGATATGTAAAGTCTGAAGTCTGCTTATGAAACGCCAGTGGAAACAGAGCAAGACCTGATTGCACGAATCATTGCGGCATTTAAAGTTTAAAATGATTAGAACATTTTCAGCCAAGTCCCTATACGTTGTTTAAACAGATAAAATGAAGTTCAAAGACAACATTTTGAACAATTACTGTAGTGTTATTTTGTGCAAATAAATTGAAATGAAATGTACTAAAACTCTATAAAAATATTATTGCACTTACCTGTCTTAAATTGTCATAAGGGCGTAGCGCCTTAGGGGGGCATTTACAGACACGGATTCTTATATTCAGATATCTTCTATTGTTGCACTGAACAATCCCTTTGATCCCATAGTTCTGAAACACCCTGTATATTAGAACTTCTATCAGATCATCGGCATAATTCCAGTTGAATGTACTAGAGGTAGCATCACTGAACATATATTTATTATAGAAAATTCACTGAGCTGCGGCACATCGATTTAGTCCGATCACGGACCGAACACGGATAAAACCCGAAAAAGCCAGGTGTATTTACGATTCTATCGCTTATTTAGGTCACTCTTATCACCCGTTAGCACGTTAAAGTAAATAAAGTTGATCCTGTCTCTGCTTTCAGCGGGTGTGCGTGGCACAAGGTAGAAGTAGTCGAGTTATCAAGGACGTATTCGAGCGTTTAGTCAAGTAACTTCTCATGATAAATGAATATTCTGTGGGGGTTTTAACTTGAATAGATTGAATTAAAGCTCTACAATCTGGTCTAGATGAGGCCAGTTTTTAAAGCTAGGATTTGAGTTAGTTATAGGACATCCTGATTTAAGTTCTATTCTGACTTAGCAGGAAAGCTAGAAACATTTACGCACAATGTTCTGAACTTTTAAGTAAGCTGAGTTCAAATTTTATTGTAAATAGAATAAAAAATAGAAACTCATCTTACGATACTATCCTGGCTTGAAATTCTAGCTTATTAACTTCCCTACTAGTTTACTAGTTTAAAACAAGGATACCTATATGTCGGTAGATCATGAAGCTAGTATTACCAAACTTATTATTCTAGATTCGTGTAGAACAGACATTATGCTGAGTTTCACGATTTATAATTAGGAATAGGACATCAGGAATTTTTAAAAAAGGGTAATTTAAGACGGGTTGCTTTTATAAAACTTTAAGGGTAAGGTGTCAGTTTGGATCATTTGTTTAGTTCATAATCTCACCAGTCTTACTATCTTTTGATGAGAATGGGTCGCGTTCCCACGTGCTCTCTAGCAGGTCATTTCAGGTCCAATTGGTGACCATCCACTAGAAAACTTCATGCTTTTGCACAGGTCCAAGAGTTATTACCTCTAGTAATTGACTACATTTCCTTCAGATCCAGTTTTATAAAAAAAGGTATTACAAAACGTACTATTTTATGAGAAATACATTAATCGTTGCTAAGATACAATGATTGATGCATGCAATCAATGCCTGAGAAAAAAATCGAGAAAATTCCTACTAATCATTATTGCGAAATAACTTATTATGAAATATTTTTTAATGAAGATTGATAGACTGTCCTAATAAGATAAAACAAGTTTTTGTTATAAATATATCTAGTACCTCTAGATCATTCAGGATGCTTTGACCTTTTGTATCTCCAGATTGTTGTTGTTTGTGGTTCAACAATTGATTAATCACCTGGTATGAATAAGTACCCCGAGGTTCATTAATTCAGACTGATGAGAATGGATCAGTTTTGATAGGAACAAGTGGCAGCCTTTATTATCTTCAGATCGTTCGTTTTATGGAGAGGTTGCTGGTATAGATTGAGTTGCCACATACATACCTCTAGACCGTTGAACTTGATACTCCAGATTTAAGGATAAACCCTTTGATTAGTTTAGATTAACAACGAATGTTGCTCCTAACTCGTACAATTTTCACAATAAGCTTCTTCGTTTAGCCTTGATTAAAGTGCACTAATTAAACTTAGTGAAAGGCATAGTGTAATAGGAAACATTTTCTAACTACTACTACTAAAGTAGATATCACTTTTGTTTCCTGCATCATCAGCAAAACTTTCAGGCAAGACAATACTATATTCATTTGTACTGAACATAAATCTTCTTTTAGGAGATTTTCGAAGAATTTTACGTTTCTTAAAACCAACCTGTGCGTTGTCTTCAAGTATTATCTCGAAAATCAGCAAATCCATTGTTTCATTTGTCTGTAACTATGACAAGTTTAACATAGATATTTAATGTTTTGTTGTTTGTCAGTTTTATGATGCAGCTTATCTGTCGGCTTCTATTTTTGTTTTCCTACCTGTATTTTCTTCATGTATTCTTCTGTGACTATAAGGTTTGTCTTCTATTTTTGTTACTTCTCTCCATTTTTCCATTTCCATCATCTTCGATCCATTATTAACTCTTATTTTTATTGGTTATTTTATTATTATTTCTATCTCTCACTCACTCCTCTTCACCTTTAACTACTTTTCATCACCTTCAATTAATTCCGCTTCACAAAGCAAATGGAACTCAAATTATGAAACCTTATATGCAATTTGGTAGAACACAAGCGATGCTGGATTCTCGGTAAAAAAAATTTCTGTTTTTGAAGTGAAAGATAAATAGCTAAAATGATAAAATCGTAATGTAAAAGAACAATTGGGGATAATGCCCATAATAGATGATGATGTTTTACACGTTAAAGTCAACCGGAGTTTCCGTAAGAACAGAATATAAGTATTTTTATAATTCGGTTGTTTCAATATTGACCCATCAGCAACCAACATCATTCCGAATTAAATTCGCGTGTGCCTTACTTTCGAAAAAATACGATTTTGTTTATTTAGTAATTAGTACGTCTGGAGAGTCAAAAGTGAAACCCTGAATCGAGATATTTTTTTGGTTTAATGTTATGTAAAAATGCCAAGGAGTGTCGCCTTGAATTTTAAGGTATACCTTCGCTAATGGGACATATTCGTAATTATTAAAAATACCTATAAAACCATTTTTAACTGGCAAAGCAAACACTTTATACATTAAATCCTTTAACCAATTAAGCTTCTATTTTTTAGCATTTCACCAAAGTGGGCGTCTTCGTTATCAGCAGCAGACTTTAGAGATTGAAGATTCCGGTCGAGTGTTATTACGAACAATATTAGTGTCTTCTTCATATTAGGCAAGAAGTCGAATTCAAACGGATATAAACGCGTTATACTTGAAAATCTGGCGAGATTAAAATATTCTAATATCGAGAACGTTGTTTGCCAAGTGGGAGAATACTGAAATATTAAAATCCAAAAGTTGAGACCCGGATGAGCTTTGAAACTTTCCTGGAACTCGCCCTCTTATAGTGCGAAAGCTCGCTTTGTCTGCCTTAGTCACCATCCCCATATAATATTACTTTTGACTTTCAGATTTCCCTGGAGATGTTCTATACGAAGGAGCAATGATCGGAGGTTTTGACATAATTTTACATACATTTGATTCAGTTTCAAAATTTGCAGTCAAAATGCGATGTTAACCAAATTGGAGTCCAAACGGGGTTGGAATTCGTTAAGCCAAAATTACTGTTTAAATCGTTTGAAGATTGCAACAAAAACCGGGAATACGATTTCAATTAAGAACATTAAACGGGGATTCGCGTCGACAACGTCGAAATCACGTCCAAATAAAGGGGCTCTATTACACGGCACGTGGATATGGAAAACAGGGACGCGTGTCCCGCAGATGCGTCTGGGGCTTATCCCACGGACTGCGCCAAGGATGCTGGGAACTTGAGCGGATTTCGCTGGGTTTCGCATACCAACTGACTCCTTTGTTTCACTTGTATGGAAACTTTTTAAAATACATACTTCAAGCTGTACTTAGACTGATTAAGGTGTCCAGATTAATAAACGTACCCTAACTATTTTCTTTGATTATGTCTTTATGCCTCATTCCAGGTCTTAGTTTAATTAACTCGAGCATCCCAAAGACAGGTTTTGATCTTATTATATCTCAATAGTTTGGTTCATCTTGAGCCGAGGATTAAAGATAGGTAGAAATAAATAATATCAACAGCAAGTATGTTGGCCTGCAGGAAAATATCCTACTAACGCTATCTGCCGTGCCCTTTTTGCTGTATCTCGACTAAATCTTCGCAATCGAAACTGTTTTTTACAGTGCTCAAGTTAATTAAATGCAGAGGTTGGAGAAGGCATAAAGCCGTAATAGACCTTAATCATCTCAAACTTTTCCTATGACTATTTGCATTTGTTATATTTTCCTTACCCTTGGCTGTATGTTAGCCCTGTTCACTAAGTGCTCCTGCTGACACTCGGAGATATGGTTGAAACACAGTACAAACGACACAACAGATGTCACTAGTAAAATATTGTTCTGCAGGCCCAATATACTTGTCGTTGAAATTGGCGATTTTTTGCAGTTCCTCGGCATTCTTTTGGACTAACTGTCTCCACGATTTTACAATAAAGATAGGTACTGCTCAGAATTCGAGAATTTTGTAGTAATACAGTTCTTAGGAATTCAAGAGTCCTATAGAGCGATATTGTTTTCTTCCTTATATAAATTGGTAACGGTCCACGTAAATTTTTCTTTGAAGAAGAACAGTATTTCTTTTCCGTATTAATACACATTCTTTAATTTTTTGTGCCCATATAGGAGGCTTACAAATGCTTCCACTTATTATCTTGGGATTTCCACATCTGAACCGACGAAAACTTTCCTTTAATTTTATCTATATGAGTAAACAAGTCCTTTAATAGCAAACTTTAATACAAAACAACTTCTACAATAATAGTTATCGTTATTTAGGTTTCTATACCGATTTTCAGGATTTTGAAAGAGCCTGGAAATTTTTTTTAATTTGAGCATTTTTAAGGTTCCAGGGCCTCAGTGGATATATCCAAAGTCAATATTGGATCCATACCTGTCGATTTAGGTAACAAAAAGTTCTTAAAAAACTTCGCATTTTTCGATGACCTAAAAAAATAGTAACAACTCCGATATATTAAATAGGACACTATACATATATCACTTCGTTTTTAGGTTCACTGTATCTCTACATATACATATATATGTATAGATTTTTTTTAAATTACATTTTTAATATATATCTTTATACAGAATGTTTCAAATCCAATGTGCTATCATGGCTATCTCCTAAACGGTAAGTGTTATACGATCGGTTAAATTAGAAAAAAAATAATACTCTTAGTAGAACTGAAAACAATATTGCCAGATGATCTCTAGTTTTCGAATTATTATGAAAAAACTAAAATTTCATCAAATATAATTTTTTAAATGAATCGAAAACTAAAGGTTTTTCAGTAACATGTGTGGTTTAAAAATTTCATAGTTTCCTTATGTCTACAAACCAGCAAATTTCAAAATTTTAACTATTGCTTAGTTTTTGAAATAATGACAACAACTTAAGTTTTTAAATACGGACCTGTACTTTTTGGCGATTTCTAAAAGTCCTTAGTAACCTCTATACAATAATGTATCATACAATATATTTTTTTATGCTGTAGGTAAAAAAAAGGATTCTGCATTTTTCTCTTAATAAGCTATGCCGGTCCCGGAGTTCTAAGTAAAAAATGCAATTATTATGTTGCTCAAAAATGTTATGTAGGCGAATAAAAGATCAATCAAGCCATAGAAAATTAAAAATAAATTGGTAAAAAAAAATATCTTGTGATGCATCATTGTAAAGGGGTTACTAAGGGTTATTAAAAATTGACAAAAAAAATTGACAAAAAAATTGACAAAAACATGTCTGTATTTAAGAAACTCAAGTTACCATTATTTCAAAAACTAAGCAATATTTAAAATTTTTAAATTTACTTGTTTGTAAATATAAGAAAAGAAGGAAATTTTTTTTATCAAACATTTTACTGAAAAATTTTTAGTTTTCGATTCGATTTAGAAAATTATATCAAATTTTAGTTTTTCCATAATTACTCGAAAACTAGAAATCTTTTGGCAATATGGTTTTCAGTTCTAACGAGAGTATTAAATTTGGCACATTTTTTCTAATTTAACCGACCCTGTAACTCTTACTGTTTAAGAGATAGCCAAGATAGCACATTGGATTTGGAACATCCTGAATATACCGAGTGATTCAAGAAGATAGCTCGCCGTTATAACTTTTTTGTTTTTAAACTTAGAAAGTTGAAATTTGAAGGGATGCTATATGAGAATAGAGCCAATTGATTGATATTAATGACGTTTATTTGGCACTTCCGGTTTAACCTGAAATTACCTAAACTTTCGATTTGTAAATGTAATATCCTACAATTTTTTCTTTTTTTGAATCTAGAGGTCATTTTTAGTCTAAAAATATGTTACTAAAAAAAAAATTGTGGTTTTTTTTCATGTCGAACTACGCCGCTGAAGTATACGTATTAGGCACAACTTTAGGTCAGAATTATAGGGAAAAATATTAATTTGTCATATTATTATTTTTCCTTTCATAAGGAATTTAAATACCGTTTTTCTCATTTATCTTTCGTTTTTCAAATGGCAACATGGTGGTTCATTGCTTATTTAATTACTTGTTAATAACCACAAGAATACAGAAATATTCCATGGCCAAAGTATTTTTTTTTTAATTTAAATGTTTTTTATTAGTTAATGGTTCATTTCTAAATGAACGTACATTATGTTTGGTATCAAAAAATTCAGAAAAAAATATCTTTTAGAAAATCGCAATGAGCCACCATGTTGCCATTTGAAAAACGGAAGATAAATGGGAAAAATTGTTTTCCAGTATTTAAATTGCTTATAAAAGAAAAAGTAAATAAAAATATAAATAAAAATAATAAAAAAATAAATCAATAAAATGACAAATTAATATTTTTTCCCATAATTTTGAACTAAATATAACATAATTCTGCCTAATACATATACTTCAGTGGCATAGCTCGACATGAAAAAAACCACAAAAAAATATATTTTTTTAAAATTACATATTTTTAGATTAAAAATGGCCTCTAGATTCTAAAAAAGAAAAAATGTATAAAATATTACATTTAAAAATCGAAAGTTGACGTCATTTCCAGTTAAACCCGAAGAGCTAGATAAACGTTATTAATTTCAATCAATCAACTCTATTCTCATATAGCTTCACTCCAAATTTTAATTTTCTAAGTTTAACAACACAAAAGTTATAAGGGCGAGCTATCTTCTTGAATTACCTGGTATATTCAAAAAGCATATTTTTTATAGATTGTTTCGAGAAATTCTACGAATATTTCTCTTGTAAAGAAAAATGGTTATATTTCGTTCAACGTGGCCCAAATGCTTTTACAGTTAGTTACAAAACCTGCCTAAAGTACGTTTTTTAATAGAATACCTTTTATATCAACAAATGCGCTGAAAAGCAATTCAATTTCTTTTGAAACGATGTATCATGTTTCTATACCTAAACTGTAACATTGCACAAATAAATGCTGTTTTGTGTATTGTCTCTAAACATTTGATTAGTTTGGCATATTTGCCGAAGGTAGCTCTGTAACGCCATAGTGGTTGAAAACTTTGCAATTATTCAAACATTTTAACAGACAGCGGGGTTGTGAAAATTCGTTTATGCATTTATACGGATACAAAATAACGCTATTGAATGTGGAACCAGTCCACAGTACTCGAAATAACTTGACTTCTAACTGAAACGCACATAAACAGTGAAATAATACAATTATTTAATATTTACACTAGGTGCTTAAAATGACCACCATTGGATTCCAGGCACTTCAAAATGAGCACATTTATAAACTGATTTGTGGCTCCCTGGATCTCATTTGCATGAAGTACATTAATGATGTTGGTTACACGTTGGAGCAATTCCTCTTTACAGTATACCAGTGTGATGTGAACCTTTTATCTTACCCCACAATAAAACTCAATGGAGTAAGATCGGGAGATTTAGCAGGTCAATCACCTATCGGGCCTAAACGTCTAAACCAACTATCGTCAAATGAGTCTCCGTCCAGATGGAACCAACATATTCGCGATATTCTTCTAGAGTCAGATTTTCTAAAATCTTGTTTGTTACCGACTTCAGGATTTTCAGGTAGTTGCTAGAATTTTGCGGTATATCGTAAATGATGAAACTTATTTCATTATCCTTACACCACATAAAAGGAATTAAAACTAAATTTTTCTTCAAATCTTATTTCTTTAACGGACTGTGAATTAAGATCAGCCCAGTAGTGTTTATTGTCTCTATTGAACAGCTTTTTTTTTGGAAAACTTGGGGTATTCTCATTTGCGCACCGAAATTCTTTCTCAAAAGTGGATAATGCATTTGTAATTTTTTGACTTTAGAGGTTTCTACTGAAAAATATTCTAACCTAAAATCATCTTCAGCACTGCGAATAGAGACTTAGAGATAGGAGGGAAGTAAGCTAAATATTCGCAATCAGTTTTTAATTGGAGTACAGGAGCATCATACATCGTTTTACAGAAAATTTGTTTGCCTCTCATTCACTAATATACAGGGTGTTGTATTTTCTGAATTATAAGTGATATTTCTAAAATTAACATAACAGTTTTTAAGATTAGTGTGATACTTTTTGAACTACATCTAAAAATGGTGTATAAGGAAAAAATATGCCTTTTAACACTATTTCAAGCAAATTTTAAGCAAAAGTTCCTTTTAATACCAATCTCGAAGTTCAGTATTAAAACTCCTGAAAATCCTAAATCTAATTTGCAACTTAAACCAGACGATTAAAAATCGCTCGCTACCACTGTATCGTGTGCAACTGGTTAATACAAAAATGAGACCGGAGCCTTAGGGCTGTTGATTGAGCAAAGTTTATATTATGAATTTTACTGCCTTTTCGCAACTGCGGGCACGGATTTTTACCATTTTTTTCTGTATACATTGCCTAATACGCTGTTGACTTTTAGTTTTGAGGCCATTAAATATACAACGAAATTCAACAATGAAGTCATAATCTTTCCGCGTTTTAATATTGCAATTTTATAGGGGAATGATTAAATTTTATCGGGAATAATGCAAGCTGCGGCGCCGATTGCTGAGAGAAATTTATCCCAGGCAATGCTTTTAATTTTAAATGAGTTCCAGTGCATTGGGATGCGTTAATTAGGGCTTCAATTTCAAATAAATATAATAAGTCAGTATTTGCATTTACGGGAAATTCGTTGTGACTTGTGGTTGATTGCACATTTCGGAAAACGATGGAAAGTTCATGTCTCGGTTTCAAGAAGTCAGGAAGACCTAAACTTTTTTCTATCCAATAACGCATTTTGCGTTAATTCCCAATAGTTTTCTTCCAAATATGTGAAATTTATGAAAAGTTGTTGTTGAGAAAGGCCTAACAATTTTCGTTATTGCCAATAAAAATGAGCTTCAATTGATTGCAGTTCATATTTGACGATCATCAATTAAGTTCGAAAAAGTCCATTGGAGAAATATTGGCTCCGGCCTCTCTGTTTACACTTTTTGAACTCCCAGTTAATTTTAATCTTTGCTTTCGAATTATAAATACTCGATACCGAGCCGTTTTTTACACAGATTGAACATTGCCATTTTCAATAATTCCAAGTGACTGTTAAATTTGTTATAAATTCTAACAAATATACGGTAAAATACTCTATTTCTTCGTAATTTGAAACATCAAAATTAATGTACGTACGCTACCACTCATAAATATTTGCCCACCTCAAAATTTGCATCTAATCGCAAATATATAAAGTTGATGGAATAATGAAGAAAGAACAGTATTTAGAAATTTTAAAGAAGCAAATGTTACCTTCTGGATGTCGTATTTTCGGGAAGAAATTTATTTTTCAACAAGATAACGATCCGAAACACAATTCCAAACTATGAAAATTTTATTTGAATCAATTAAAAACCGAAAATAAACTTGAGGAGATGGAGTGGCCGCCACAGTCGCCTGACCTTAATCCCATGGAGTTATTATGGGACGAGCTGGACAGAAGGATAAGAAGCGACTGTCCATCCTCTCAGGAATCCCTGTGGAGGATGTTGCAAGAAGCATGACGTTTAATATGTAGTGAAACGCTAATAAAGTTACTTGAAATAATGCCACGGTTATGTGCAGCACTTATAAAAAATAAAGGTTGATAAAGTATTGACGAGACTAATGTTTAAGATTAAGCTTGCAAATAAAGGCAATTTATATTTAAAATGAATTTTAAATAATATCTATAGTAAACCTTAAGATATAATGTGATTAGATGAAAATTTTAAGATGGGCAAGCACTTATGGACGGTAGTGTACCTCGTATTTTTCTCGAAGAGAAAACGCCACGAAGAAAATTATCATATTTCAATTTTATGAAGAAGATTTATTTCCCGTTCTCTTTCAAAGAAGTCATTAGGCATAATTATGATCGGCATGTAAAAACGTAAAACGTCCAACCTCGCCCATAGTTCGGTAAAGCCAAGGCAAACAGAACGAGTGTGACACAGTTTAAACAATGAAAAATCAACATTCATGCAAGAAGTCACACATCATTAAAATTTCGAGCGGACGGTATGGACGTACATGAGATTCTCAAAAAGTTACTTTACATTATGGGTATGATAATCGAATATAGAAAATTTCATTGAAACTTGAGATGCCTGAATTCATTAACGAAAGACGGTGAATATTACAAAGAATTTCTTCTTTCGGTCGTATTGTCGTTCTACGTCATCATCAAAGGTTCGGGTAACATCGTTACCATAATTTCTTTACTATCTTGCATATGTTTCGACCTTACAATTCCTTGATCCTACTCATACCCTTTGTGGCCTTAGTCTTAGTCAACACTTTCGGTATTTTCGTGTCGTGATTTCACGTGCCTACGTGATAATCAAGTCAAAACTAAACCTTTCTGTGCTAGTATCTAGTATCAATCTAAATTTGATCATGGAAGAGATGACTTGGTTTAAGTCACTCCAGAGCTGTCTTCATAAATCTTCGGATATCTCCAGAAACAGGATAGTTGAGAGGTATAAACACAACCAAACTTATATTGAATCCCCCAGCATTTTCCAAAGAAGTTATTTTTGATAAAATTAAATGTTGTACATTAAACGATTAGGTTAAAAAAAGATTTGTATTGCAAGAATTCAAAGAAAAAAAAACGATTTATGTAGTAACAAAAATTTACGAAAGACTCTCGTTTTGTAAAAGTAATATTTATAAGAAATTCAAATTATAAGTGAAATTATAGGCTTCTTGGGTGCTCTAGTAATCTGTATTTCCACTTCTAGCTTCAATACAAAAACGGATTCAATGAGACATGCTTCCTATAAGGTTGTCAATTTCTTCTTGAGGAAGATTTCTTCATTCTTCAAGAATTGCTTGTATCAATTGTTCTGTATTTCCCGTGTTGTGCTGACCTTTCTTTTATTCATGTGCTATAAATATTCTATGGGGTTCAAATCGGAAGAACAAGCAGGCCAAGTTAAAACTCTGATACCCTCCGTTTGCAAGGTATTTTCCGGGGCTCTACTGATATGCGATGGGACATTGTCGTGCATAAATAAAAAAATCCTCTCCAACAGTACCTCTTCAAGTTGTTACTATTGGTTAGAACACAAAATATACGTATCTCTGTATCAATACGTACGTAAGTCAAAAGTGAATTAAGGAAATGTTTGCCCCTATCATTATGCTGCCTCAAACATTATTATTTTCCCCTTATATTTCGGACAGATCGGGTAGTTTGAAACCTGGTTTGCCTTTCACGGCTCTTTAAAACATGGAATTGCCGATCATTAGATCTAAGACACATCCTGGTTTCGTCCGAAAATAGGACGTTTTACCAATCTTCTATTGTCCAGTTTTGGTACTACAAATACTAATTTAATCTATCACATTTATGTTGCCTTGTCAATTCAAGAACCTTTAGTAACCTTCGACTAAATCATTTTCTAGCTCGAAGTCTTTTTCTAATCGTTTCCAGGGATACGTGTAGCTTTGTCACTTGTAGAGGTTGCCTTTAAAACTCTGGATTTGTTACCGTTGGATTTCGTCTTGTTTATTTGAGCTAAAAATCGGTCTTGTTGATCTATAGTAACGTTTTGGCAACTTCTTCTTGATTTGTTTTGTAGTGTTTCCAATTCCCAGTACCTTGAATAAGTTTTTGAAACCACCCCTTACGAAACACCAAGTGTCCAGGCAACAGTTCTTTGAGGCATACCCTGCTCCACTAACGCATTTATTCTTCCTTTCTGTACATCTGATAATTTCACAAAAGGCATTTTACGGCAGTTTAAAACAAAGAATACAAATGAAAAAATCTGAGAGGTAACTTCTAAATTAATAAAATCAACACTACTACACTACACTACAAATACACACTACCAACATATTAACATTAATATGTTGTTGATGTTTATCAGTAAAAACGACGTTTTTTTTCCGTGCAAAAACAAATCAGTAAAAACATCTTTCTGTAAAACACTGGGTGATTCCAGAGAAGTTTGGTTGTGTTTACCTGGTTTCTTGAGTAATATAACATCACAGGGCGACTCATTTTAAGTAATTGCGTGTTTAACATCCGATTGAGCGATGTCTTGATTTAAGTCACTACTCCATGCTCCATTTAACTACGTGTTCATCTTCTGTATTACATTTCTCTAGATATATTTACTCCTTCATAGCACCGTCCTTTAGTGGTAAATTCGAGGCAGAACTTGTATAAGGTGCATGAGAATGCAAAATTTTTGCCCTACTTTTTCCAGTTCCCATTTGCTCTTTTCTCTTTTATGTTGCTTTTTATTTTTAATTTGGTTCTTCTCCGACTAGAAGAATAATCAAAACGCACAGCATCTTCTCCTTTAGATCGATTATTCGACGTCATTCATTTGATTTCCACTATCGTCAGATTTAATAACAAATTTATCTTACGCCTAAATAAATCAATGGGCTCATTAAGGCAGATCACGTAACGGTAATGGCAGTTGTTCAATCGACGCACTGCCCTGTTTCACGTAGAAATCAATTTTTCCTCCGATTTAAATTATTAATCAGTCAATAAGTGTTCCACGATGCTCGTTATATTGTGACCCACCCCTAAAAGTCGTTCGATAACTACTTTTTAACCATTACGTAGTAAATAATGGTTCCACTGAAGCATTTTAAAGGCAGAAAGTTAAACATAGATTAAAAATCTATTAGAGCTTATTTTATATAAATTTGTTGCCTCGTGTGTAATATCTACGTGGGAAACCACCCCCGCCCACAATATCTTTGGCCTAAACCCCAAAACGTCTATATCAATAATGTCAATAAAGAAACCACTTTCCGCCCTAAAAACATAAGCAAGTATGAACCCCTTGATCATCTGTCATTCATCAAACCGTAGCGGGCTTTGACGCGAAAACAAGTGAATATTGTGCGAGGGTGAGTTCGAGCGATTCACGACAGACGCGCCTCTTTTGTTCTGAGAAAACAACCCAGTTATTGAACATTATATTCCATGGCTTACTCCGTTATAATAAAGCGCTTATTGCGTTTTGTTTGAAGCATACTTAGCGGATTAGAGATCACTATTCGGTGATCGAATATTCGGAAGTGGGCGAATATGAGTTTTCTGTTCTATTGAGATATTTTTTTTCTTTCAGAGGTTAGTTGTATGTGATGTAAGATAATAGAGAGAAGCAGAGGGTGATGAAAAAAAAAGCATGGATTCCAAAATTTCAAAGCTTTCTGGTAAGAATCTAAACGTTGAGAATCAGATTTTCTCATTTGTAACATTCATTCAACTTCTTTTACCAATCCAAGAAATTTCTCAAATTACTAAGCTCATAATTCTGTGAGAGAAACTATTAATTTTGAGATTGTTTCACAAATGTTTTCATTTGGAATAAAGTTGGACTCGTTCACTTCAAACAACTCCAAAGGAACACCGCTAAATCTTCCAAATATGCTCACAATTTCTTCCACAAGGGCATACCTGAATTCCCTGGAAGGGTGATTTTAAAACAATCATCTAGCTGCCTATCAAGGATTACTTAAATGTTGAGGAAGAAGAACTATTATCGAATTTCTTCGGTAAAAAAAATCAAATTATCCATTTTTTTAGAATGCAGTTTTATATTTAAGTCGAAGCTAAAAGTTTCCAGAATTAATAAAACATTTAAAACATGAAATTTTCTATTTATAATTCACTCTACATAAACTTTTCAGTTTCGCATTTTGAGAGTTTCGCTCTTTTAAACAAAAGCAACTGTCTACTTCAAATGAATGAACGCCCAATGAAGACCTACAGAAACTTTCCAAAAATATTCAAAATTCATATGCAATGTATAATAGAAAATTGCACAATAAAAAAATTACTTCTCATTTATTAATAATCAGTTAATCGATCAATAATCGTTCTGAAAGCAGAAATTGCTGCTTAATGAGATTAATGAAAATTTACACGAAATTTGAGAACTCCAATATGTTTGTAAAACGAAAGAGCGTAGCAAGCATACAGTGTCAGCGAAAAGTAGGGAAACTTTTAAATTTTAAAAATCATTCCATAAATACATTCATTATCCATACTTCAAGTATACAAATATGTTTAGATGTCGTTAATAGTTAATAAAAAAAAACAAATATTGAATATTTTCGTGAAGGAATACTGATTAAAAAAAATTTTATTTTTATGGGGACATAAATGGAGAAACCTTTTAGTGTTCTTGGTATAAAACAAATATTGCTTATCTAAAAAAGCTGATATTTTAGCAGTATTTTCAGAGTTTGTCCACAAAATGCCACGAGGTATTAATTTGTCAAATCAGATAAAGGATCCTATTATTAAAAAATATCGCAAGGGAGTAAAGCAGATCGATATTGCAAGGCATTTACATTTAAACAAAAGTGTTGTTTACAAACTAATAAAATTGTATCAAAAAGAGAATAAATCGTAAGTAAACCCAAACTAGGAAGACCCAGAAAGTTGACAACTACTACAGATAAATTAATTAAAAAGTGTTCTTTGAAAAATGTATTTTTAACGGCTTTTGACATTAAAAAGAAGTATCCGCAAAATTTCAATTTCTTTGAGGTCTGTTAGAAGACGTCTAAGTGAAAGGAAGTTACATGCTAGAAAACCTGCGAAAAAGTCTTTTATTAAAAAAAAAGAAATCGTTGTTCCCGTTTGGTTTTTGCCACAGAAGATTTACATTGGTTTTACAATTAATGGAAACAAGTGCTATGGTCGGATAAAAGCAAATTTTACATATTCGTGTTTGCTGATATAAAGTGGGTAAGTCGCTCCAATAATGAGAGATACAACTTTAAATGTAAATATTAAACGTTAATTAAAAAATTAAATGTTAATTATTAAACATGTGGATGATAACGTTCTTGTGTGAGGGTGTTTCTCTGGTCATGGAATGGGACCACTAATAAAAATAGAAGGAATTATGAATCGATATGAATATCTAGACCTTTTAAGACACAAAATGTTATTATTTGCCGAGAAATCTTTACCTTTAGTTTGGAAGTTTCAACACGATAACGACCCAAATCACACTGCAAAAGTGGTCAAAGAGTTTCTTGAAGCCGAACAAGTGCCTAGTTTATTTATTGTCAGCTCAGAACCCGGATTTAAATCCTATTGTAAACATGTGGAAACAATTGAAACGCAAAATCAGGCATAAATATCCGGAAAAATTTTAAAATAAGTATCAATTATCTTTATCACAAGCTTGGTGTGAAATTTCCAAAAACAAAATTAAGTCTTAGTTGAAGTCAATTCCCGAGGGTGTGCAAAGATGATAAAGAACGAAGGATTTGCGACCAAATATTGAAAGAAATTTATGTTTCGTTAATTTTCATTCAAGTTTCTCCACTTATGTCCTCTAAGAAAATAAATTAGTTTATTATGTCTAATAAAAACCTTGATTTGTTTATTTATTTGTGTATTATTTTATTCAACGATTAACCTGCATATTCATAAAAAAATCTGATTAAGGATTATTATACACAATCGTAAATGGGAAAAAAAAATTAATAAGTTTTTCTATTATTGGCCCACACTGTATGTATATCAGCCAAGAAAACGGAATTTGTTTTCAGTGTCTTCCCTGAAGTGACGGGTGCAATGAAGAAGTTTGAGGAAAAAGGTTCTGTTACTGATCAAATCTGGTTCGAACCCATGTAAACCCACGAAACTACATGTCGGTAATAAATAGTGATTGTTTTGTACTGAAAAAAATTAGTAACATTCATTCTCTCCAAATTATATCAAGATAAAGATAAGCTTCACAAAAATCTGAAAGTTTACGAAATAGTTAACTGGGGAAGAAGAAAACCACAGGGAAATAAGTTTAGGACCAACTTACAGAAGATTGAGCAGGGACCTAGACTCGGAGTTAACTCGGATACTTCCTTGCAAACTAGTAATGTTCCACCAATAATTCAACTTTCAGGTGTAAATGTTTTTCCAAAATTTTCAAGAGAAGATCTCGCTAATAAACAGTAGCTGCTGCATCTTGTGGTTTCATCGGGCATCAATACAGCTTGAGTCTTAACAGAGGCACTTTTGAACCGTTAGCAAAAGAGAACTATAAACAACAGTCTTTTGGTCGAACGGTATGCTGCTCTATTCCAGGCCAGCGTGTACTTCAAAGGATTAAATTTAATTTTAATTTTAATTGCATTGTGCGGCATTGCTGCAAGTATTTAAAAAAAAACTCGATATCTTCAATATTTATCATACAAATATAGAGCTGAAACAATAAGTTGGCTAATAAGGATGATAAATAGGATACAGGCACTCAATTGGTTGCAGTCGAACTATTTATTTGCTACTGTATATCTGATTTACTATAGGCTTATTTCTGATACATGGATGAATTTCTCTGATCCTCATTTATTTCCTGTAGAGGAAGAAAAAAATATTTATACTATACTGAAGTAGATTTCAAGCAAGTAATAAGGAAAAATACACTGTTTCGAAAACGTGGTATATGAGCATGAATATCGACAACATGAGCCAAGAAAATGGTTGATTAGGGTTTGACATGATTTCATTGATATTTTTTTTATTGAAAACTGGAATTTTGAAAATACCACTCAATTAATGGCACTAAAATAACATATGTTTAAAAATTGTGTGTAATATACTAACCTGAACCTTGTTCAATTTCAAAAACTAAAGCCACGTACAGACCAATAGCTGGAGTCGTGAAATTTCGATACGATTTCGATTGCCATTTTATCGAGTTAATTTGTCTTATTAATTAACTTCCAGCAAGATACGTCAAAGACATTTCGAGGTATTTACAGATAATAAAAATCTTTGCATTGACCTCGACATCTAATTACTAAATTCCTATTCAAAAAGATAATAGAACTTGATAAAATGACAATGGAAATCGAATCTAGATTTCAAGAATCCGGCTACCCAAAATCAGATCGGATCGGAAATCAGATAAAATCGGTGGAAACATTGTCGGGCAACTGAATTTTTTTGTATCTTGTATTAATGAAGACTGCTCTCTCGTGTAATGTAAATGTCCATAAGACCTACTATCATGAGATACATGTTCACCTGAATCTTTTAACTTGTAATTTACAATCACTCCAAAATGTTCTTGTCTTTTAGATGAGCTTTGAACTTATTCTGTTTCTGCTAATGTCTTCAGACTGCAGGGTTATAGGAATTGACGAAGATATCTTGATTTCGTTCCCTGATCCCCATGATCGTATTCCATAATTAAGGAATTTTTATTCTAGGTCATGAGATAGTGCATATCTACGAATAGTTAAAGAATCTCTTCTCTAAATTCTTCTCTGTGTTTAAATCTCGTATATCAGTTTTTCCGTCGGAACACTTTTCCACTAATCACATCTTCCTCTAAGTAGCTATATGCCCTGTTTTATTCCACCAGAGCGCTTAATATGGGTAATGAAATTATTTTAATATCATAATAGAAAATTTCCAAGCTAACGATGATATTAAAAGTCGATTTCTCGCAGCCTTACTGGAAAAACTTCCTGGTTCGTTAAAACGCTCGACTCACTACTTCGCAATTGCATTAGAGACCTTTAAATCTGCCCTTTTATTAACTTTTTAGCAAGTTCATAATATAAATGGGCGTAAATCAAACAAAATTACCCTTAACGCTAAATTCGCTGATTCCATTCTGCCCTTAGCTTTGATCGGCTTTTTTATCGAGTTAAGATTAATTTCGTAGGGAATAAATTATTTTTAAAAATCGGTAATAAATTAAATAAACCAGCAAATTCCTGAGAGACCACCGTAATCCCTAAACTCCTTACAATAAAAGCCAACACACTTTTCTTGTAAACTCTTGCCTAGGGTCATTACTTGATAAGGCTGCTTATATGAGCGTTTTATCGTTCATAATCCTTAAATCTAAGAAATCCCCATATTGCACACTATATTAACCATAAAATAATCCAATAAAACTTTTTATCTTTTTCATACATGTCAGCGATAATTCCCTACAAGACATGCACGAACAAATGTAGTTTTGAAACCATATGGCCCTTTTCTCTGTGAGTTAGCTGACTCGTGTCCGGGGGTTATTGCGACAGATTGATTGTATATCTTTATCTTGTTTGGGGGTGGAACGACACCCCTACGTCTATTAGCAGCATTGTTGTGCAGTTAGTGAAACTGGGGGCTTTGTGAATACCTATTTAGTGTTTAAATGTTCTATTATTATTGAAATGTTCCGTTCTCTGTTAGGATATCTTCTCATCCATTGTCCGGTTATACAGGGTATCCGTTTCTGAAGCTTAACTATGAGGATATGAATAAACATAAAAGGTACAAGGTCAGTTAAATTGAGGCAAACTTTCACACTTTAAGAATATGCCTTTTTAAAACTTGAAAAATTCTGACGACTTTGAAAGGTATTCGAAAAAAACTAAAATTTTGAAAAAGCATTTTTATTTTGTTCTCTACTTATTTGACGAAGTAATTTAAAATGATAAGCTTTTCCCCTTCAACAACGTAGTGATGTCATATCGGAAATCTGACGTTTCGATTTTCGGCAACCATCATCGACTTTCTTTTTTCTTATGGGCACAATCTTGAATTTTCATATTTTTGAACTCAGCTTTTTTTCCGATGACCATGATGTATCCAAAAAGACAACAACCAGCTCAAATTTATTCCATTGTCTGTTTGTATAACCTTTGGTTCCAACAAAATAATACTCTGCCACATAGGAGATTGGCTGATTACTTGTCTGAAATATTTCTCGGTAGAGTGATTTCAAACAATGAAGATACACGTTGGCCGGCACGTTCACCAGATCTTTCCCCATTAGATTATTATTTATGGGGAATTATGAAAGATCTCACTTATAAATCTTTACCCAGTAATATTTAGGAGCTGCAAAGGAAGATCATCGTAACTTGAAGGACCATAATAAAGAGAAGAATCTTCACATATCATACCACATTGCAATTAAAAAAAAAAAGCTGAATTCAAAAATGTGTAATTTCAAGATCGCGCCCATAAGAAAAAAGAAAGTTGAGGATGTTGTCGAATATTGAAATGTTGGATTTTAAATATGATATCACCACGTTATAGAAGAAGCAACATTTGAAAAAATCATGTACAAAATGTTTCGGGTATACTGTGCAACATTGCGGGGCGTTGCTTCGCTCGTCCCGCAGAATCCCATTCGTCACACAAAACTACGCATTTCCTACCTGGTTACATAAACCACTACTTGCATTAGCTTTTCCAATGGAAAACGCTACAACGTTTTGCTCGAGACACCCACAAACTTCATTTTATTGGAGTAAATACCAGTATAATTCTCGCTGTTTCATAATATTATTATATTTAATTAATTATATTATGAACAGATTAATGGATGGAATGTAAAAATATAGTATCAGGTAGAAATAAAGCCTAAATAGTTTGCAAATCGACGCCCATAAACGTTTTAAGCAGAGTTACTGCGCATGCATGTGATTTGATTAATCGACGCAGCAATTCAGCCATTTTTGAAATAGTGAGTGTTGCGCATTATCTGTATATTACCTAAACGGTATGTCGTTGTGAATGTCTTACATGTAACATACTGACAGTTCAATCACCAATCAAGGACCGTCTGAAGACTACAGATTTGATAATTGAGAGATAATTTCCAAACATAATTCACACCAAATTTAGTGATTACAGATATGTACTTATTCACAAATACTGCTGTGATTACACCTTTTCAATAATTTTTGAGTTATCGCTATGTTGCAAAATTACCCAGAAGTGTTTTAACTGTCCAAGAAACGAGACAATTTGACGAAGTAAATTTGAGCAGAAAGAAGAATTCATTAAACTATACAGAGACGTTTTGTTTCGGCTTCCATCCTTTTTGTGTCAACTAATAAAAAAAATGCTGAAACTTTATTGCATCCTCCTCATGTTTGCACAATCTATAGGAAGTTAAGTGCAAACAGAAAATAAAATTTTCGCTACGACTTTATCTTATATGGTTGTGTCTATATTTAGAACGGATAAGGCATGGTAAGACTCGTTTCCCTGAAATACCTGCAAACCAAATATTTGTTTTAAAATTTTGTTCTCAGACGTTCTACGTGCTGGTTGGTGCATTTTTTGGAATTTTACACAAAGGGTGCATTCTGGTATTCTCACCTTTATCTCTGATAAAATGTTCCTGGTAGAGATTATTCTTAGGCCCCGTTTATCGAAGATCGGCCACGGAGACCCTTAAGGTATTATATTAAAAAATCAATTTAGAAAATTGAATGCGATTTATTTGGTGGTTAAACAAAACCATCGATAAAGTGTTCCTGATGGACAATATGTCTAGGCCTATCGGGTTTCCAACTAAAAGGGTGCAGTGAACACGCGTGCATGCCCTTTTAAGAGATTGTTTTAAACCAACGCAAATTTTGAGGTAAAATTTAGAAAATTGAATTGCGATTTATTTGGTAGTTAAACAAATTCGAATGCACAAATCCGGCGTGTATTGGATTTGGGTAAATTGAAAATAAAATATGAACAAAACGTACCTGGTTTTTCATCATTTAACTTGTTATTATCGCGCAAATATTGTTCCTGGCTCCCGTTGAAACGAATTGTATCTGATAAATTGAAAGTTAAATAAAAATATTTGCAGCGAAACATATTTACAAAACTAATGTTTGCAAAGAACCTAATTGCTGTTTATAAATTTAATAAAACCGTGTAGATTTTACTGTACGGCCGCCCGCCTGTTATAATAGAACAAATATCTGAAAAACTACTTGTCGCGCGCTCGAGTTGTATTTGGAAATTAAATAATATAAAATAATTATTTTTGTCAATAATTGTTTTAAGCGATCTTAGCGTGTTTACAAGCACTCCTATTGTCAATAGGTAAATAGCGATTTGAGCAAACAATTGCGAGCATTAAAAGGATAATTAGCCGGTGTTTGACACAGGCGAATTCTCCACTCGAGAGATGCGAAGATCGAGTCTAAGAATCGATGGAATATTACTAGTGCTAATTAATGTAGACGCTGAGTTTGTGAATTTACCACAGTAGGTGTTGTGTGTGTCTAGGGGCGTCGAGATTAAAGCGACAATCAAATCAAGACGAGATCCTTCGTTTGCACTCTTTGATAAGTGGAAAAGTACTTTAAGCTTGAGTAAAATCGTAGTGGCGAAGCAAAACATGCATGTCACGACATATAATTAATACTACATGCAAAAAGATCATTTTGCTGAAGCATCATAGAATCTGAAATTATTTTTTGTCTCGCGAGCGATAGTTTTTGTTACACGTTAAGTTTTTACACAAATTTGACATTGAATTTGTGCTTTTAGTGGGTTTTACCAAATCTCGACAGCCCTATATTGACAGACATACGCATACAGAGACACCGATTATTAAGGTCCCTTCTGATGCCTTGGTAGGTACCTTCAGGCGGAGATGTTTGAAGGGCGATGGCTGACAACTGACTGTTCTGGGCCTGACAGCAGTGTCTTATGTCTAGTTCACCATTAACAAAGAAACCTTTGACCGAGCCCTTGACACAAACAGATTTCTGATAGCGAGGCAATAATAAACATTACATCTCAACTATGCACCTCAAAGAGGATAGACGAGAAACAGTATTGAGATCTTTAGGTTAGACTACAAGTTACAGGTTTACAGCGAACTTACAGCAAATTCCAGTAAAACTCCTAAAAACTATTGCGTCGGAACTAACAGCCAATTAAAGGCTCACAAAAATATAAAGAAAGTCCCAGAAGTATCTGACCATCCAGTATCTGACATATAGATGGCGATTTTTTTGTTAAAAATTTACATATATTACAAAGACCTAACCTTAAAAAGCTTATGTCTAAAGCTTGAGGGTGCTACGTTGATTCGTGTTTGATTTGGAGCCGTTTTTAGACAACGCTTTTAGAAATTTTTGTGAACATAAAAAAATTTGGTCATCGATACGTGATTCAATGCTTTTATTTGATTATTGATATGATTTATTAGTCCATTTGAATTCAAAGCAAAGTTAGATTCTACCCTGGGGAAATCTGATTCTTCATTAACAACGGTAAAACATTGAGTGTCAGAATTTAAACGCGGTCGTACGAGCTGCCCAGACGAATTCCGCAGTGGTCGATACAATGAAGTGACCACTTCAGAAATTGTGGTGAAAATCCACAAAACTGTACTGG
Source organism: Euwallacea similis (assembly GCF_039881205.1). Classification (NCBI taxonomy): domain Eukaryota; kingdom Metazoa; phylum Arthropoda; class Insecta; order Coleoptera; family Curculionidae; genus Euwallacea; species Euwallacea similis. The sequence goes on from NC_089623.1 coordinate 3,921,694, forward strand.
AAGACTGTCCGCTAAAATTACGCGACTTAGCAGACATGATAGGCATTTCAAAAAGTACTGTACATCGCATTTTGACCGAACAATTGGATATGAGAAAGCTATGCGCAAGATGGGTGTCGCGATTACTCACATCGAACAAAAAGGGAGTGTTTTGCAAAGTCTCGCAGCAATAAAGCTGAGTTTTTGCATCGATTCATAACCATAGATGAAACATGGATCCATCATTTCACACGTGAAACGAAAAAGCAGTCAAAATAAAAAAACTCAAAGGGGAGTATCGGCTCCAAAATAGGATCTGCAGGGAAGGTGATGGCGTCTGTTTTTTGGGGTGCACACAGGATAATTTTTATTAGATATCTCCCTAGAGGAAAAACAATAAACGGAGAATATTATACAAATTTATTGCAGCGTTTGAGCATAGAAATTAGAAATAAGTGACCGCATTTGGCGAAAAAGAAAGTCTTGTTTTATCAAAACAACGCACCAGTTGCACCATTATCACGATGGCCAAAATCAATCAACTTGATTTCGAACCTTTCCCTTACCCACCCTATTTACCAGATTTAGCCCCCTCAGATTATTTTCTATTTCCAAACTTGAAAAAATGGCTCGGTGAAAAGAGATTTGCCAATAATTAAGAGGTGGAATCTGCGATTGATGCCTATTTTAAGACATTCGAAGCTTATTACTATAAACAGGGTACAGAAACCGTGAAGCATGACTGAGAAAAGTGTATAAATCTTAGAGACGAGTATGTTGAGAAATAATATAATATTTTCCAAACATTTTTTTTCTTTAAATGTTAGGTCGGGTACTACTGAGAATATCCTCGTAGTGGGCTAATTATTAATGAAAAACTAAACCGGTTAAATAGCACCTAAATATAATATGAAATCTAATGCACTACAAATGGATGGAGAGAGAAGTAGTAGGTGTAAAATGCGATTTACAACATTAGAAGATAGCCAGGGGATGAGAACTATAACCAGCGATACCATGGTCTAAGTGACGAAAATGAGATGATGATTGGCAAATTTTGCAGCCTATGGCAAACTAAGATGAATAAATATAAAGCAATATTGCTAGCGGAAACAACGGAAATATTGGAAATTTCAATAATTATAAATTATTAAATATGATATGTGATGAATAACTAGATAGGCTTTTCCTTGCGCTAGAACAACAACAAAAGAACTGACCTGTGGAGTCGAGTGGATATCGAGATGCTACAAAAGAGGAAACTCTCCACCATAGGACTCCATGATTATATCGAATGGATCAAAAGCGGGTAATCCCCATCTACAGGTTACAGTTACGAGTTCACAAGAATATCTATGTAACGATGAAAGATAGATACAATACATTTACTTTATTTCTTTGTGGAAGATAAAGACCATGGAAATCTTTGATTGTGTTCGTTTAATCTTTCATCTGTACACTCTAATGTCCATCCAGGATCATTAGGTTTTTTCCAACATCTTTAGTTCGCCGTGTCTATTCGCCTATCGCCAAGTTTTCTTTGGATTGCTTTATAAATATTCTTTTACTTGGTCTGTTTGATATTCGTGTACTTGATCGTCAGAATCATTTTCGACCATTGCCAGACAAACTTAAGTTGTTTTACTTTTCGAACTAATACATCAAAAATCTTTGCAATGATTTCAAGAGGATAATATCCATGGAAACGTTTAAAACAAATATAGAATATTGTCTAAATTTCATGAATTTTCATGGAAGTTATCATCGAGGCAAAATTATCAATACCTACTGACCCTTAGAATCCGTTCGTTATTGTCTAGTTAAGGAACGACAGCTATCAGTTAACAACTAATTGGCAGATAAGTTGATTATGAAAAAAACATTCAAGTTTAATTAACCTTCAGATAAGGACATCTATATGAAACACCTCCGTAATTCGCAAAGACTAATTAACTGTAACATGCAGCTTTAGCAAGACTTTGAAGATGAACGGGCTGTTGGTTCAGTTTTAATTTCAATTTGAAAACCACTTCATATGTCTGTTAGCTGTTAACTGATAGTTGTCGCTTCTTAACTAGGCATTGAAGAACCGGTCCTTAGTGTTTTATTGTGTGTACGACAAGATGTACAACCTCATCAACCGCATCCATATAGCTGGAAATGACGCTCCCAAGACTAAAAGCTGGCAAAAGTTCCTCTACTTTGTTTATAGTTTATGCCACATCCAGGCTTGTTTTTGCTATTCTAAAGGCTCTCAATGGAGAGTCAAATTTTCTAGGCAATAAAACTTTTTCATGAAGATTATTGCTTGTGTCGTTCAAGAAACTACGTACCATGCGGTTCTAAATTGTCTCCCCCCTCTCTCAAGTTTTTAAGTAATTATTATTTTTTTATTTAAAATAAGCATTAAATGACCAGCAAATACTATCTTTGACATTTTTCCATTTGGTGACGTATCGCTTTAACCCACTAAAAATTGATGGTTTCTTCTTTGAAAAAATGATTTCTTTGATATTGTAATACGTGATCCTTTACAAAAAATTGTCGATTTTTTAATTTATTTTTCATATAAGTATCTGTAAGCTTTCGAGACCGTGAAGTGAAGAGGGAAGGGAGAAAGGGCCTGAAAAGGCCTTAATAATTTTAAAGGTGTCTTATCATATACTCATAAGACTGTAAATCATACCTAAACTACGTAGATCGACGAACAGGAATTTGCACAAATTATGTGGAAGGATATTGGTCTTGACTGAAGGGATTTTGCAGAAGAAATAATGTCATGGCTTCAAGGTTATTCCCAGAGTATATTAATCACTTTATACTTAGTTTGGTTAGGTTAGTTTAGGGTTTAGTGGGTTTGGTTATGGTTGGGTTAAATTTCATTACACTATTTATTATATTTTTCAACTGTTTTTTTTTCTTTTATATTACCCACCGAGTACTCCTATTTACTCCACGGTCCCGAAAGCTTGCAGATACTTATATGAAAAATAAGTAGAATATTTTTTGTAAAGAATTACATATCACAATATCAAACAAGTAATTTTTTTAAAGAAGTAACCATTAATTTTTGGTTAAACTCATATAGACCCTTTTATTTTTTTAAATGTTGCTTACGTCACCAGTAGCGCAAAATGGCCGACATTTAAAAAATTAAAACATGAGCCAAGGTACCTTAAATTAAAGGTCTTTCAAAAATACATTCAATGGTGTATGGCGATTCAAAATCTATTAATTAGTTTTTGAGAAAAACAGGTAGAAATTTGATAAAAAATGCAATACAAGCTCAATTAAATAGTATGTAAACGATGAAAAAACTTGTTTGTGGATAGGAAATTGGTTTGTTTTCGATTTTGCGCTCACAAACAGTCTTTGTTTATTTTTATTTATTTATTTTTCTTTTTTTTAACCAAAGACTGTGAGCATAAAATCGAAAACAAACCAATTTCCCATCAGCAAACAAGGCTTTTTTTTTATCGTTTACGCACTATTTAACTGAGCTTGTATTGCGTTTTTTTCTCAAATGTATAGCCGTTTTTCTCAAAACCTAATCCACAGATTTTGAATCGCAATTCATCAATGAATGTAGTTTTGAAAAATCTTTAATTTAAGGGTGACCCATGTTTCAATTTAAAAGAATCAGCCATTTTGCGTTAATGGCGACATAAGTAATAATTTAAAAAAATGAATGAAGGCAAAAAAATAGTATTTTTTGTCCTATTTAATGCTGATTTAAATTTTTTTTAAATAATAATTTGTCCAAAGGTTAGGGGGGAGGGGGTATCTAAAATCGCACAATATATTATAAGTGTTATGGTTTCTAAAGTAAACTATTTAGACGCCCCTTTTATATTAAGAAAAAATCGAGGTGAGGAGAGCTATTGTGATTGGATAGAATAAGCGAATATGAGCAAAAGCTCTGAAGCGATTGGGCAATTCAAGAGGAATTGAATTGAGCGAAGACTTTGCCAAAAACGAAATTACAAAAGCACATTAAAATAATCGGTTTGCATTGTACTTGTTATAACAAAGTATTCATCCGAATCCTTTGAAAATGTAGGATATTTTTTCATCCCATAAAAATCCCTGACGTATACAATTGAGCAATTGCCGCGTAATTAGTGGGTGATACAGATTTTACAACCCATTGTTTTTTTTGGAATAATAAATTGTTGGAAAATTATTCATAAATTATTTAAAATAAGGATGTAGATGTTTGCTTTGCATTTATGGCTGCATTGCGTCAGAGGCGTGGATGGAAACACGATGATAATGGCCTGGCTTGGTCTTATCTTTCAAGGTGATGATACTAATGGACAGAAAGATTAAACGGAGAACTTGAAATAATATTAAGGTAGGGAACGTTTCTTATTTTTCTCTGTGATGAATTGCACTAATATTGGCTAGGAATAACTTTGAAGACGAAGGAGTGATTAATGTTCCTAAAAAATCCTTTCAATACACTAACCTGAACAGCACCTTCAGAATAGGAAATCATAGTTCATTTATCTTGCTCAAAAATAAACAACTAATTGAACTCAAAACACTCAAAAATCTTTCCCTTAGATGTAGATAATAACACACTGCAGTGAAAAGTTTTCGTTGGACATTTTTCAGATAAGCTGGACACGCTCCAGTTGACGAAATACTCATCAATAGTTACTACTGTAAATTTCGATGAAAAACTTGCTTTAATGGTTTTTTCCCTGGGTGGTAGCTAACTAAACACAACACATTTTCTGAAAGTTCCTCACCTCTCAACATGAAGGAATTTATTATCTTCGTTCGTTAAGTTTTTTAGAGATACGTAGATGCTTTGGGTTTGTGTTGTAATGAAATGTATTAGTTCAGTTTGATGCTTAATTGGCATAAAGGCGTACGTGAATGCGCACATTCGCTAATTTTAAATTAGTCAATAAATGCATGAACATGTTTAACAACTCAATTGTGACTAAACTATCGGCCGACAAAAATTGCTAGTAGGTGGGGGCCTTTAAGTATCTCTTTGCTTGGCAAGGTATGTGGTTCTGATGATAACTGTCTACCAGTCCATTCGCTGATGGAACTTGTACTATTTGAACGATAAAAAACTTAACCAGTAATTGACCCTCTCTTTGTTGCTAACAGAAGGTTCAATATGGTTTAGATTTTCTGCAGTAGAGGAATTACATGGCTTTTGCCTCTGTTAGTTGAATGATTGAAAAGAAAAAGTAAACCGTTTTCAAGCTAAAGCAACTAGACTTCCTCTGCTTTTTCTTTGCTAGCAAGCGAAAAATTGTTTAAGATTAAACAGATTTATACAGTTTTTAATTATATTGATTCGATTAATTATAAAGAAAAAGGTGGTCTAGGACCGACTGCTAACGAAAACTTATCTCAACCACTCCAAGCTTCACTTTCGTTGCTTTAAATCCAGTATAAAATTATTTAAAATTAACACGATTACTGTTTTTAACTATCTTAATTCGATTAGTCCAGAGGAAAAGGAAGATGGTGACTGGCTACAGACATAAATAACCTCAATTTTGAATTATTTTACTTTTACTTTTTTTATTTTTCGTATAGAAAAAAATTCTTTAAAATTAACCAGATGTATTCCAACTCTTTTCCACTGTTTTTATTTGATTAATTCAGAGGATAAATGTAGTCCAGAACTAATTACAGACAACTACCAAAATTTAGGTTCTTTTGTCTCAAGTTAAGTGAACAATTTTCAAAAATTAATTCGACGCGAACTAATGTGACTCAACCCCAAATATTTTTTTACTGTTTTATCCATTAGTTAATTATTACTGAAGAGGTGGTCCAGGACTGACTACATAAGGAATGTTAATTAAACTACCTCGATTTTTACATCGTTTATTTAAAGTCAAACGAAAAATTCTGCTAAATTAACACGATTTATTCAGTATGTATTTGACTATATTTTTTCGATTAATTTAGAGGGGAAATGTAATTCAGGGCTGACTATAGAAAAAAAAACTTGTTTGAATCACCCCTATTTGGGCTTATTAAGTTTTCAAGTCAAGTAAAAAATTTCTCAAAATTATGCTGATATATCCTGTCTATAACCATATTATTTCCTTAATTAAGATAGAAAATGTTTTTTTCTGGGAAAAATTGATCAGGTACCGTTCAGATCAATGCATAAAATTCTGCAATGAACGTTGCAACAAAATTTAATTCTGCACATTTGCTAGTAACGAAATATTTTTGATCATCAGTTAGAACGTTAAGGTATAGTAACATTAACACAGGTACTGAGGGTTCTTTTGACTGTTGGGTAAGTACTTCTTTCCTTTTGAGTGGAACTGGCAGTTTTCGCCTTACGGAGAGAAGTTCTTGTATTAATCCCAATCCCTATACTAACTGTAGGTCGCCCGGTACAAAAACCGACACAAGTCATAACGCTGAAATTCAGTAGTATCACGGGTTGTATGATTAATTAAGTATTTTTCATGCTGCAGCTATTCGCTGCAAATCGAAAAATGGATATTCAGGGTCCGCCTTTGGGAGCTGACACAATCTGTACATGGAAAAATACAAGTTTAATGTATTTTTATTTTGTGGAAAAAACCTGATATTGTAAAAAAGAACAAACCAAACAAACAAATAAACATTAAGCAACTTGATGGTGTAAAAGTGCGCTAACGTACTTATTACCTACATAGTATAAATTAATTTATAGCTTATTTCGATTTATTTGAAAAATATTAATTTTTTATACTTATGATGTATATCGTATTTGTTCTTTTTTTTACCGATTTAATGATGCAAAAATAATTGTAGGGTGCTATTTGAAAAAAATGATTTTTTTTTAATTAAAAATTTTAAATTTCATTAATTCTTTTCAAAAACATTTTCAAATATTTTTCTTAATTCCTTAACTGTTTATATAAAATTGTTCATTTTCCAGTTATTTAAAATTAATTGCATCAGTTTATGTAAAATAGTTTTATAGATAATTTAGTTTCAATAAAGCTGTACAAGTGTCGAAAAAGTAAAAATCAAGTAAATAAAGAACAGTTAAGAATCAATACTAACATACATACGTTGTATTATGTATACGTATACATTATGTATATGTGTATTATGTATATGTATACGTATACTTATGTTTATTTTCGACAAAAAACTATTTTCATGAAAAAAAATAACCTTGTTCGATTAAAAAAAATTAAGTAAGGGTCAATTTCCGGTTCAACCGGAAGTCACATCAGATTGAAAATATTTTTACAATATCAAGTTTCTTCCTCAAAACAAAAATACAAACTTCAAAAATATATTAAACTTGTAATTTTCCACATACGGATTGTGTCAGCTCCCAAAAGCGAATTCTGTACAATCTGTGAAATTTAATAAAAATGATAAACATACTTCTCTGACGACATTTAACGGCAACAAAGGGTCATTGTTGTTCCTTTCCCGTTCAAAATATTCTATTAAGGAAGCAACAAGCTCCTTACACCGGCTATTTAACTACTTTGGCATATCGAAAAACTCTAATAATAAACGTGGCGTATATTCACACTAGCTTGTGTTCTTAAAAGAATACTTTGTGGTAAATAAATTACCAGTAAAACGAAAACATTGATAGAATACTGCGAAAAATTGGATAGTATTTAAGTAAACACAACCGTCACAACAAAATAAAATGGCGGAATGAGGAAGGTATAATTTAAAAACGAACAAATACAGGGTGATAGTGAAATAACTTTCGTAAATTTAACCAGTGATTAAGAACATCATTTTAAACAAAAAAGTTCCTTACAACAGAGGTCGAAAACCTAATAGTTTTTTCAAAAAAAAATGTCAAAGTTGGTAACCGAAAAGCTATGATAAGGTTTAAAATTTGAATAAAATGTGGAAAAATGTACTTGACACATTTTGGTTGTTTGACGTGTAGCAAAAAAACTTAAAATTATTCAACAATAACATTGCTAAAAGCAATTGAAAACTTAATTAATAACTTAAGCGGTAAAAAAAACGTAAGTGGCAACGCCGCACTGAACGTTACCGAAGAAGAGAAGTTTATTTTCGTTATGGTTGTTTTTTATGGCCCTTACGAGGGTCGCTCACCCACGTTGCGGGCGAAGTGATAAGGCATTGGAATGTGCAATAAACAGATTGACTTAGTACCTCAATAGTACATGAGTTATGTAACCATCTGCACTTTATTCCATTTTATGTGACATATGATCCTGGGCGAAGATGCGTGGCGCCATGGACATGTGGAGGTCATTAGTGACCATCAAGAAGGGACAAGATAAAAACCACCCTTATTTTTCAAATTTATCATGAACTGTATGTCCTATACTTTTAATATTTTAGTGTGATTTCGGTCTCGTTGAATGCATCTTCTGTCGGTACACGTAACAGATCATCCGCAAAGTTAATTTGGGCGAGCTTTAAGTGATTTTATTCCGACTTATTAACAGTACCTAAGTGACAATGTATTCTGTACGCGAGTATCATGACATGCTTTTGATCTATGTAGAGGCGTTACAAAATTCTGAAGAAGTTAGGCGCATTTACGGTAATCCTTATCCAGAAAGAAAACTTCCAGCTCGACAAACATTTGTGCGAGTTTCCCAAAATCTTCTGGATACAAGGAGTGTTGTTTCTTTATATCAAGGACACGAGGTCGACAGAGAGAAGTTGGTTTTGAAGCCGAAGAACAAATTTTAAACCTTGTTCAACAGAGTTCAACAAGGAGTACCCGGAGTAGAGCATGCATGGATTCAAATGGTGAACATTTAGAACATTTAATGTACCAAAAACAATAATAAATTTGTGTTTTTGAATGTGATGTGAGTGGTGTGAAATGTGTAACGTGTCATGTTAAGTTAATTAAAGATGATAACAATAATTTCAAGGTAAATGGCTTTTCAAAATAATAAAATAAGAATCATACAATTTTTAAATTCCATGAATTTAGTGCATTTTATTAATTATGTACTGTAAAATCTATCAGACATAAAAAAACGTGTAAAAAGCAAACCCACTTCATGCGGCTACTTAGGTAGGTGTGAAAATTAAATAAATACGAGGCGACGTTGCCAATTCTCAGAAAATGTTTTTTTGATTTTCCAGGGAAATAGTTGTATTTACGACCCCTGTTGTAAGGAACTTTTTTGTTCAAAATGATGTTCTTAATCACTGGTTAAATTTACGAAAGTTATTTCACTAACACCCTGTATATGAGAAATTTGGCAACACCGCGCCCTGTTGCCAATATTATTATTAATATTTCCATTATTTATGTTCATGTTAAGTCTAATATTTTAATAAATGTTAATAGGTAGGTTATCCTTAGATTCAAGTACTAGTTGCAGCTCATCTACATAATTTATTTATTGTTTACCTAAAGACGAATTCGTCGTTGAAAATTTTTCGTATTTTGAATGTGAAGGTTGACAATGAAATTACGTGCTTTATGATGTGCATCGGTTTTTGTACTGGATAACCTATACAGGATTATTCACCCAACTTATTCATTAAAAGTTTTTCTAGAATCTAAATCAAATTTAAATATTTGGAATTAAGTTAACTTCGACGTGTATTATTAAAAAAAAATATTTTTAACTCCCTGTCACTTCCGGTTTAACCGGAAATAGCTGTCAACTTGCGTATTTTAAATAGGACCTCCAGTGTATTATTTTATTTTTATATTCTACGTAATATTTGAGACACATTTTCTGTATAATATCCTATATTTAGCCCTTACCATTTTTGAGATATTTGACTTTGAATTAAAAACGTGCCTCTTTAATAATCCAGTTTAAAATTATTACTATACGCAGTTATTAACGACATAATCTTCATATTTTGCGGAATGTTAATACATAGTCTTAAGTTTGTACTTCTATATTTATATGGTGTAGCATTGTACAGGGAGTGCAAAATTTAATTCCTAACGTTCACATTTTTGAAGTTGCAGAAGTCAATTTTTTTTATGAGACACCCTATAACTTTAAGCAGTACCAAGTAGAGAATATAGTTCTCTATCGAACTATATCAGGGTTACCTATGCCTATACCGAACCATTTTCAAAATAATTAGATTTATGTGAAACTAGTAGTACATATTCATTCTGGTAAAATTTTACTCTTCACGTAGCTGGCCATGGAAAAATAAATAATAACAATTAAATAATAATAATTATTATTTATTTTATTATTCTAATAATTTTTTAATGAACGGGTTGGGTAAATAACCCTGTATAGTCACATCTCGTCCTAGTAGCACGCAAATACATATATCATAGTCAGTATTTATAGCTCACTTTTCTTCAGGCTAAATACATTGTCATTACACATAGCCATAGTCTAATTACAGTGTAATCCATTTATAATGAACTCGCATGTAATGAACTGATTTTCAAGTCCAAACTTAACCATAAATAAAATCATAAGTAAAACCCTCGGACAAGATGGACTTGTTTATAATAGACTCTCACTTATAGTGAATCAAAATTTTTTGTTTTGTCTATCATAAACGAGATTTTTCGGGAATTTCCCGATACGATCGTTTCTCATACAGGGGTAAACAAGGTTTTACTCCAGCTCCCCCTTTACAGTTGGTCTGTGTATGTTATCCGGTACGCCTTATTTGCCTTTAAATTTTTAAAAAATGGCTAAAAGTGTAAAACGGACATTTACGTTACACAAAAAACTGACTGAAACTGAAATAATAAATGAGAATAATATTGAGAAAGGATTGTCTCAATCATTTGTGTGTTCCAAAATGGGGTTAAAAACGCCCACAGTGTCAAATATTTGGAAAAATCGTGAGAAAATTAAAAATGATTGGAAAACTAATGACCAAAAGAAAAAAATGCGTTTGTCTTTACACTCCCGGGTAGACGAAATGTTATTTAGGGGGTTTCAACAAAAAAGAGCAAATGATTTCCCAATAAGTGGGTCAATGTTACAAATGAAGGCAGAGGAATTTGGAAAAATGATTGGCGATGACTTCAAATGCAGCTTTGAATGGCTTGATCCTTAAAAAAAAGATATAACATTGTTTTTGAACAAATATGCAGTGAATCTGCCTCAGTAGATAAAAATATTACAAATGAGAGGCTGGTCCGCGTTTGGCCTCTAATAAGTAATGATTATACAGAAGAAAAGATATTTAACGCTGATGAAATAGGGATTTTTTATAAAATGTTGCCAGACAAAACAAAAGTTAAAAGGTGAAAAATGTAGTGAGGAAAAAATGTCTCTAGAACGCATTACTGCCATGATTTGTGCTAATGCTTCTGGAACCAAGAAACGAACATTACTCATAGGTAAGTAAAAAGTGTTAAAACCTTTAAGTGTTAAGAATTTGATCTTCGGTATTTCAGGAACATTTCAAAATCCTAGGTCTTTTAAAAACATTAACAGTCTTCTTATTAACTATTTTTGGGACAATAAACCATGGATGATGTCGTCAATTTTTACAAGTTGTTTTAAAAAATGGGACCGAGAGTTTCTTAAAGAAAAAAGAAAAACATTATTCGTAGTTGATAACTATCAAGCCCATCCGAACATTCAACTGCATAACATAAAGTTTTTTTTTTGTCATCCAATGTGACGTGAGTTTTTCAGTCCATGGATCAGGGTGTAATTTGGAGTATAAAGCAAATTTACAGAAAGCAAATGTTAGTGAAACTCTTGGAGACTCAAAATAATAATAACATCAAAAGTGTTACTATTTTAGACGCTATAAATTTATTAAGTCTAGCTGACCCAAAGGATAATATTCTATTAGCTCAACTAATAAGAGAAAATAAATTAATGAATTCAGTGAACTATGATAATTTTATAAATGTTGATAACAATGTTGTTGTAAGAGAAGAATTAACTGATACAGATTTAGTAAATCAAGGACTTCAAGAAGAAGAAACTGAAGATATTGAAGATGGTGATACTGAAGGAGAAACTGCTGTTATTACAAACGAGACTCTTTAATTGTGTACACACTTTACAACAATATATTTTCTTCAACAAAAGGAAATTTTTCCAAATTATATAAAATTAAACTGCATCTGCAGAAGACTTACAATTAAAAAATCTTTATTCAAGGGAAAATAACCGATTTATTTGAGAAACAATTGTAAATAATGTAAATATAAATATACATGTAATAAAATCGCATATGGCATTTAAACGTAAGGTCTAGGAATAGAGAGACCTAATAATTATTTAATCGCTTTAACGTGCGGAATCTAAAAATGCAAAAATATACAGGGTGTTCCATTTGAAATAACGAAGTTGACATTGACTTCCGATATAACCGGAAGTAGTAAAAACAGTAAATTCCCACCACCTAATGCGTTTCATCAAACCAAACAATGTGTCCTCAAAACATTTTCGAGTATTTCTAACACTAACGGAAATATCGCCTTGTAACAGAGTTACTGAGACACCCTGTATATTAAATGTTTTTAAAAGATTATCTTAACAAACAAGTATTTTATTTCTGTTCAATTAGGCATTAAAACGCATTTTTTTGAAATTATGTATGTAATTTGTTTGATTTTTATAAGATAAATACCATGGTATAATGAATTAAATCTCTCGGTCCCCTCAAGTCCATTATAAACGGTTTGCACCGTATCTTACTGCTGGAGGCTTAATTTTTTTTCCTGAATTTAAAATTTTGAATTAGCTAGGTCATGTAACGTCCATCCAACGTTGACCATGGTATTTAATTTTAAATCCGCAATTATTGGCAATATCGTAATATGTGTGTTTCGATTTTATGCAGTTAAATTAATATTATCTGTAGGTAATCTAGAATAATAAAATTGTATGGCTGCGCTATGTTGGGTTACATAAATAGTTGGATTAATTGTAAGTCGGGATCATTTACATAGAATGCTGACAATCTAGACAGAAGACAATGACAGATAGCGAACACCCCGACAATTGTAATAATTGTGATTGCTTTATGTATACAAAAATGTCGATTTTAAATCGCCAATATCAAACAATACCATGAATATCTTGATGGAATTATTGCTAATACTGTAAATAAATATGTTTAACTCCAACTTTCGTGAATGTTTGTGAAACAAATATTTACTGGTATATAAGAATGGCATAATATAGTTAGTGGGTTATGGTGTACTCAGGAGTACTCCGCGTTGAGGCCTACTATTGATACAAAATTAAACAAATAATAAACCTTTTCGAATGAATGAGTTTAATAAAGATATTAGTTGGATGTTTGATTTTCCGTAATTTGAGGTTTATCGTTTGTTTGAATCGAACAGTCGATAAAATTAATCGGCTAATTAATTTAAAAGATTTGGCTGAAGAATATAACTGCCATATAAATGTCTGGATGAAGTTAAACATTAAACATTATCGGTTTTTTTCAAGTTTGCTACGTTAACTGATAACCTTGACTTCCTTCAAGGATATTATTAGGTGAAGTAAAAAGTTCTGAGCGTTTTTCGCTAGATGTTTTTAGTGAGCCATATGTCATGATGTATATATCGCATTGGGTCATACTATACGGCAATTTTAAGGTGATATTACGCTTCGAAAAAAATTGTTTATCAATTTTGTATTAGGTGAAACTAGTGGTGTGTTACAGCGTTACAAAATGGAGGTAAAAAAATAGGAAATTCGATACATTCTTCAATACCATTACGACAAAGGTGAAAAAGCGGAGCAGGCGACCAAAAAAAATTGTACTGTTTATGGACCCAATACAGTATCAAATGCAACAGCAAAGGGGTGGTTCCAGCGATTCCATTTTGGTAACATGGACGTCGAAGATGAGGCACGCTCTAGTAGGCCAGTTGTCGAAAATGTCGAAAATAATCATGGAAATGGTCTAATCGAACTGGCATATAAGCACATATTCAATTTACCAGAAACTGAAGGTTGACCCGAAAACCGTTTGGAATCATTTGCATAAGGCTGGTCTCAAGAAGAACTTCGATATATGAATGCCACACGAATTAATGCAAATCAACCTCTTGGACCGAATTGACGCCTGCGATTCTTTGCTGAAACGTAACGAAATCGACCCATTTTTGAAGCGGGTGGTGACTAACGATGAAAAATGGGTCACATACGAGAACAACAGCCAAAAAAAATCGTGGTCCAATTGCGGTGAGCCGACCCAAACGATCGCCAAGCCCGGATTAATGGCCAAGAAGGTTTTGCTGTGCGTTTGATGGGATTGGAAGGTAATCATCCATTATGAGATGCTCTCATCAGGCCAAATACTAAATTTGGACCTCTACTGTTAACAACTCATCAGACTGAAGCAGGCGATCGACCAGAATTGGGCAATCGAAAGGGTGGTGTGTTCCATCAAGGCAACGCCACGCCGCACACATCTTTAACGACGCATCACAAGCTCTGAGAGCTGGGATGGGACTATCTATCGCACCCACCGTATAATCCAGACCTAGCACCAAGCGATTATCGCCCTTTCAAGCATTTGCAAAATTTAATTGATGGTAAAAAACTGGCCCCAAGAGAAGCTTGTGAAAATGAGCTGATCAAGTTTTTTACTAATAGGAACAAGGACTTCTTCAATCATGGAATTATGAAATTGGCTTCAAAATGGATAAAAGTTATCGAACAAAATGGCACATATTTGATCTAAGCCGGATAATCCTAACTATGTTAATTTTCATCGGCAAAATAAAGTGAAAAATGCTCCAAACTTTTTACTTCCCTAATATAAAGAAATAATTCAATGAACAAACTAAAAATTGAAGTATTAAGCCTTAAGTTAATTTAGGTGCCAAAATGTATTTATTAGCTAGACGGTGATTCATTCAATAAATACTTACAAAATTCAGTTTACAGAAGCATTCAGTCCATATCCTTGACTTTTAGATGATATTTTAAGGTAAAATTTTCTCACATTCGCGTGCGCTCATGCAGTATATACGTATTTCGTCGACCTCTTATATCATTTCTGATTCATATTTTCCCTTGGATGTAATGTAACAAAAATGGTTCTGCCCGATAAACTATTTTCGTAAACATGTGAAAAACGGCTCAACGTGTAGCAACTTTGTAAAGGTTTCTTGTGTGAGCTACACAAACGGCAGTTTTCGTCTAATTTAATCAACTGTAAGCCTTTTCGAAAATACTGATAGCAAATTGGAAAATATAAAAGAATTTTCTGTATACAATGCTATATTGTACTAAATTAGTAGCGCAGAGAGGAGGAAATATACACAGATGAATGCATGAATAAAACTAGACTTCGAAAGATGCAGAGATAAGAAAAAAGTTTTAAAAAATTATATTGCCTTATGCGAATTACATTAGTTCCTGCACCAATGACTTAATCGAACCTGAACTAACCTGGCGCTAGTAATAATAAACTAATTTGAGAACAACACAAAGCGTGGCAACAATGAGAAATTCACTTGAGCAAAGTGTCTTAGTCAAAGTGTACAAAGGCTCATAACCATCAGATAAACGGTTTGTGAGATATTGCCGACATTCCATACATATTTACACTTTACACATTACACACACAGACTTCAGTATCTGGCAATTTTGGTCTTAAGTTCCCATTTCTATTATCCTACATTATTTCAAACATAAGGCGTAATTAATTTAGTTTTTCCTCTACTAGTGTGAAAAGACGCCATTGTTGGGTATGTTGAAAGGATGTGAAGTACGTTTTCTCGCCTTTCTTTCTAAAACAGTTGAATAACAGATTAATAATGACACGTGTATAGCTCATTATTTACCTAGGGAGCTAACTGGCCAAACTGTCATCGTCTCCATTGTTGTTTTATTTATGGTTGCCATGGAAATGAATGAATAATGAAGAGTCACTGTTGACGTTACGGTTCAAGACGCGTTGACTTGTTGTTTTGTAACAGATAGTTAAATTTAATAGTGGGAATAATCGTATCAACCTTACATCCCTCACGCTTCAGAATTTAAATTTGACGTTCAGGTCATAATAATTTCACAACCTTGGTGTATAACATGCTCTTATCAAGGTCCAAATAAACGTATAATCCGCTTAACAGGTATCCATATCTAAATTAAATTACCACCAGCCGTTTATTTCTTCACAAGATTTTAATTGCATGTACAAATATTAATACTACATTATGAGTTCCAGCTAAAGCACACATAGAGGCCTACAACAGAAAAGACCTTTTAATTTCGAAGAACTCAAGTGCCGAAAATACGTTCCACCAAAAGAACAATATCCCGCTAAGCAAACACACATTTTGAAAAGATGGTAAAGGTCCGTGTGTGAAGTTGTATGACTCTTTACCTTATACCACGATCCATGTTTCAGTTTCTGACCAAAACGAGAGTGTGGATGAACGCGAACTGCACCATTGATTCTTATAAAAATTTATAGCTCTATACAACCCCTAGGGCAGTTATTACTTAGAGGTCGAATGGTATCTGTTCGTTTATTGAGTTTTCAAAAATAAATAGTTGTAACCATTTAACTGAGCTTCAAGATTATTTTTACAATAAAGCTTAGAGCAGTTTGGAAAACACCGTCTAAAAGACACCTTCAAGGGCTTTTAATTTCGACCTACATGGAAAACAAACACACCATATAACAAACATCAGGATGGTTAATTCGTTTTTATTTGTTTTGTCTTGCGTTGCACATGGTGCCTTCCTTTTAGTAAGTTCCTCGCTTTGTCTTGATATTTTTCTTAAGGAAAACATTGAAGTTATATCTCTCAGGGCGAATGAAAAATGTATTTTAGGACATTTCGGTAACAAAGTAAAACGATCGATATACGCCTATTGTTTGCCCTACAGCGATCCATTTTCAAAATCGCCAATTTAACACAAAACCATCATATTTCGCGGATATTCATTTGTCGTCCGGGCCCTTATCACGACCGCCTCTGACCAAAACGGCCATCAATCATCAGCGCCGCTGACAAACCATGACAAACGACGGTCGGCCAACGTTCCATTGTTCTCAGCCGGTCCGGAATCGTTCCAAGTGGACCTTGGTCACTTAATCCGGACAAGGGCTTCGATGACACGCGCGACTTTGATTTTCCTAAGTGGACCGAGCAGTTTTTATTTTCCACAATATTATGTGAACGAATTGATACTGTTTAGTTTGCTAATAATAAACTCTAAAAAAATTTTCAACTTTAATTATTTTTTGTATTTTTTTTAGATTAGCTGTAGTTCTAGCTCTGAATCAGTTCATATCCAAATGTTATTCTTTATGTCATTTTTCGTGCTTTCTTATTTCTTTTTACTCTCGCAATGTCTCATGCTTTTCTCTGACAATTCAACAAAAGTTCTTATATGCATTTTTTTAGACTTTTGACTACTCACTGCTTTCCTGGTTTCGCTTTCATTAGAAATATGCGCTTTCTCCTTAAAAAAGACAACTGATTTTAGTAGACGGCTTTGTTCACTTAAAAATAACATGCAGTTTAATGAAATGAATCAATAGCAAATAAATGAAAATATCAAATATTAAATAAACGTCACGATATGCGAAAAGTAAACTGATTTCTAGCAATATGTCAACCGTTTAAAAGTTCATGTCCGCACTCTAACCGAACAAGTAAAATTCCTCGTAAAACCAGTACTTTGCGCTCTCTTTAGGAAATACAAAAATGAAAAAATAAATTTCTATTATTACAGCTTGCAGTCTTTGACAGTTTTCCTCGAAGCCAGCCACAACACTTTTTTTTAAGTACAATTCATGCTTCTAAGCAATTTTAGTAATATTAAGTTTCCTTGTAAAAATGGGAATTTTCCAGAAAGTTTCCTTGAGGAATGGAAATTCTCTCTTTTCTTGAGGACTGTAAAACGCAAATCACTAACGTTAGAACAAAGTAGCTTTCACTTTCGTATGTATGCATGGTTATTGCATCGTGTGTTTACTTGATTACTGCATGCATTTCGAAATGTTTTAGCAAGATTCCGTATTTTACTACTAAATAATAAATAACATTTCTGTGCGTTCCACTCAACGTGTATTTGAATTTCGCTCAAACTGATTATTGCTTCTTAAACTGTTGAGTACGAATATTCTCGCAGTACGCTAAACTGCTTTGAACGAGTATACTCGCGACGACAAAATAAACAAGTTCTTTCTGCTGTAATTGACTGTACCCACTGGTGAATGACTCAATATTCTTTTAGTGACCATTCAATGGTGACAATTTCAAAAAGAAAATTGAATTATTAAAATTTTTTAAAACATCGCTAGCCAAAAAAAATTGTTTCAGATGCAAGAATAGTCGTTCAGAATTCTTATGATCTCACTAATTTCGAACAGAACTGGCGAATGCTAGGAAAACATTTAAAAAGTGTTTTGCTTTTTCATATTGCTTAATAAAATTTTGGTTTGCGCTTCGAAAACATTTAGATAAACAGCACAGCAAGAAAATTTCCAAAAAAAACACCAACTTTTGTTTTTTTTTTCTTTTTGGCAATTTGGTCTTTTAGTAATTTTCGTCTTCCCACGTCAAACAATTTATGCAAATGCCCGCGTGGGATATCAATATTTATATGTATCTCAGTACCAAACAGATAGATCATGTAATCCGCATGGTTTTCTTTTAATTTGCAGGTCTACTTGTTTTTACTTATTGTTGAAAATATTAGTTCGGAGGTCAGCCAATCATGTACTAAGCGATATAACAAATATGCCTAAATTGGATAGCGTTTTGACGTCATTCGGCTCATCCGATTATTCGCAACCAGTTTGTGGCAACACGCTCAAAATCCAGTTTTTTTAAACAATATAATGTAAATCGGTAAAAGCCAAATTTCGCATTGCCCGGTTAAAATGGAGCATACTTTTATAGCATCTCACCGCCTACGACAGCATTTTATGTATTCATGAGAATATAAATTTTTGTTTTCCGCTGACTACTTTCTCAGTCTGTTGACCTTAGACCATAAAACCACCAAACATTGTCCTACACGAATTTCCAGTTGAATAGAGTAATTAACGATGTTTCTTTTCGAAGAATACAACTAAGATGCCCGCAAAAACGTTAATAAGCGGATTCCCACCTGTATTTAAAAACGTACCCCACTTTAGGTATAAATTTCTAAACCTCACATTTTTTGGAAATTAAAAACCTTTAGAAACAGATGACGTGAGTAAGGTTCAGTTTGACCCAAAATTAATGTATCAACGCAAACAAAACAATTTTTGCAAAAGTTAGACGCACAAAATTGACGCTAGGGTACCTCCCGCTAGGTAGGTTAATGGTAAGTGCACTTAGAACTAACCGGTTTGCACGGTGAGCGGAAAGTATCACTGAACATGCATAAGTATGGAAAGTTCAATTGGCTACACGCCCGAATTTATTCGAGATAAACCGACTACACCTATCCCTTGTCTCGCGCATGCGCTGCAACCAACGAAATCAGCAATCCTTCCTTACTTTAGTAACGCGCCATCGGATAAGTGTGAGACAAATAAGCGACGGAATGTGAATACAAGTAGGTTCTTCGTCAAGATTTAATTACGCGACTGAGTGAGCTTTCTATATATGTACCTATGTTCTGTGGCAGGCATCATTAGGTACATTTTGGCGTTATACCTGGTATCGAAATGGTAATAAATTTCGTAACCAACCATCTTTTCCATGGTTGCTTGGTCAAGTGGTAACAATTTCCGGCAATATCGCGCTTCTTAACCTGGTTACAACTCTCGTGACCATGTCCAAAAGATTGCTAAGAAAACTGATAAAAAGAATTCACATCAAATAGGGCAGATGACTAATATTTACAGAATATAATGTTAAAACGGAAACTTTTTTAATAACGCGTTTTTGAATAATTTCGAGTTTTCACTACAGTCGGCTTTGTTGATAAGTTTTAATGCAGTATAAATCGGGCGCATTGGTAAGGCGTTTTCATTTTATTATAATTTATTTATTATATATTATATATTATATTAAATTATTCTTATAATTAGTTTATTCTCAGAAAGAAAGAAACATTCGGAAATAAAACCTTTACGAATGTGAAAGAAGGGATAAAACAGAAGTTTTCTCATCCGAAACGGGTTTTCGTTTTTGTTTTCAAAGGTAATGGAATAGGTGCAACGATCATCATATTATCAACAATTTTTGGGAAGCTTGCACGAATACAAATCACGTCCACATGACAGTGCAGGAGTGATAATTTAAGTTTTTTTAGCAGGGTACCAAGAATTTTTAAGAGTAAAACAGAAAACCAACTAATATATCTTTTACCTGCAAAATAATGTTATAATACCACATCAGGACCGCTTGAAAAACGTGAAAAGGATCGTTTCGCAATTCCAGATTATTTCAAAGCATTATTTTAAAGATTTCTAACCTTATTAACATCTGTAAAATTTACTTGAGATATTGGAAAAAATGTTTTTCAATCTTGATAACATCCCGAAAACCACTTAAAAATGTTCTTTCAAATTGAGCAGATTTGGGCGGTTCTATGTGCTGCTCTTTAAAATTAAATATAAAAGGATATAATTTTAGCACTTAATATTTGAAAGGCTTATACTCTTAAAAAGAGCTAAAAAATGTATTTGACAATTAGTAAAAGAAAATGTCTAGAAATTTTTATTTCAGTAAGTAGAATTTCCCCAGTAATCCTCCTAATGGGGAATGCCCAATCAAAACGGTCTATGAATGGGACTCCGTCATACAAATACCTGTCATTTTTACGTCATTCTCTGGAGAGTTATACTCCCCACATTCAAGTACCTCGGTTAATTCAATGTTTAGCTAAGTTTAATGTTATCTTCTAATGACATATATTTCTTAACCCCTACGAAGCATACGGAAAGTTTTTCAAGAAAATCGTCTTTTCGAGTGCTATTCTAGCTAATTCCCTTTCACTACCTTAACTTCCGGCATGTAAAATCATTCTACGTTTTAATTGCCCATCCTGCACCAGGTCACTACATCAATATTTGAGAATTACGTACGGTTGTTTGTTTGTCCACCACAAATTCAATCACTCCGTATATCTGTGTGCGCTCTGTTTGCATATGACTATGAGAATTCTCCGCACATGCAATCGTCAAATCAAATAATACAATATTCTATAGCTTTTAACCGGTCCGTTATTTCACCAATGCTCATTAATCTAAAAGCATTTTCCTGCCAGTATCATCGCAAGTTTTAGCTGAAAATTAGTACAAGAACGGAAAATTATCTAATTCAACGGGCGCCACGGGTCTCCGGCTTTGTTTCAGCTCTAAGCTGGTACCTGTAAAAGAAAACAAAAGGTCTAAGGTCCTTAACAGATAAAGTTTATAACACCCTTGTGTTTATAATGCCGGCTACCTCAAATAGACGGGTTAAATGATGATAATTTTATGTGGTAAGCTATAAAATTTCCTTTGCGAAAGGCCCATAGAAAGAAGGGGACATTTTATGGATTTATTGGTCCTTAACGGCGGTAGGGAAAGTTACTATTTAGGTTAGATTGAACTGCATAAGCTTAACTCGAATTGAAGTCGTATAACACCAGATATGAAGAAATCCAAGCTAGAAAGTCGTTTTATTACTAATCATACCCCAAGAGACACAATTTAACAGGCAAACACTGGAAAAGAGAGTTCATATTTCTTCATGCAGCAAGTGCTTTAAAGAGTAATCTTATGTTTCACAACCTATTTTACGTTGATAACAACACAGGACATTGAAAGGCAGTTAATCTCTATAATCGTTAATAATATTTCCAAAAATACAGTGATCTAACATAAGACATTATCAAATGAACATAATCTTCAGTAATCGCTTACAGTAAGCACTCGACACAAATAATTGAGTAATTAAGTTTTTTCCCATTTCTGAAAAGATTACAGCTCGATGACGGTCAAGTCATATGTTTGATCAGACGGCATGTGCTTATCACTCATATGACAATGAGGAGAAGCTAAGTCACAAGCTTAATCATATTTTTTTCATTCATTTTCAAAATCTGCAATGAAGATTTTACCGATACAGAGGTTGGTCGAGTTTGCATAATGTAGATGCAAATACCTCTTCCGGAATGCAATTATTTTTATATTAACAATACTTCCAAATCCCAATCAGATTTATTGATTCATTAACAAAACGGGGGGAAATTTGTCATTCAGTCTTTTAGACTATAAAAAACATTATATTATTTCTTATTATTTATTAGATTATTTTACATTGGACAAAGTTTTGGGCGTGTAATTTCTTCAATGAATACTGGGCATTTCATGATAATCTTAATTGGGGCAAATTTCGCATTTTACGGTGCTTCTCTCATCTAATGCATCGGTTCTCTAAATCAATAACTATATCGTCAATTCGAAGAGTTTCAGCCTTGTATATGAGCGGTCATAATCCTCAGATTAGATTGCTCAAAGATACTCCATTAAATCGAAAAACGATTTGCACATTGAAATTTTTGAAAAATTTCGATTTTCCATCACTCTTCAATCTTCAAACATGGATATCTCCAAAACAAGTGGAGAAACAACTCGAAAAAAAAATCAACTAGATGAGCTTTGTAACCCTATACAAACAACTAATTCTTGAAGAAATAGAAATACAGTCGCTAACTATACATAATATGATTCTCAGAAACAGTACTTTAATTGTAATGTAAAAATAATCCTGTTGATGTGCAAATGGTTAATCCTCTAGTTATCAAGCCTAGGACATATTAAGACTTAAAAATTGAGCCTGAATTTTTTTTGTGTAGAAATTGAGCTGATGCTTCAAATAAAGATGAGGTTGTCTCGTTGTCCCATTTTTTTGACAAGTGTAGCAATTAAGTAGGTACCGTAAAAATACACATACAGGGTGGGCCATCGAAAACTTTCCACTTGATTTTGTGAGCGTTTGCTGGAGAAAATTGAAAAATGCTCGGACCCAATTTCAGTCAATTTTAGATTTATGGGGGTCATATTTCTTTCATGTTATTATGAAAGTAAATGTCACTGTCTGGCAGGGGTGTCAGTGACTTTGAACATTTTTAATGGAAAAGGGTGTCTAGTGGCACCTTGTTTTACGATGTTCTGAATTCTCTTTTCGACGACATCAATTTTTCATAATTTGGATTAGTACTTTTCGAGAAAGTACGTCATAAAAAATTTATTTATTATTTCAAATTCTTGAAAACTGATAAGAAAAATGAAATAAACATCACCCAAAAAATAGCCTGAACGACAATGGCAGATGAAATACCAAAATAAATTTTAACAACATTTGTTAAATTTGTTAGTTTACTGCCACAGCGTGAATAATTGAAACTGTATTTTACGTTTTGTAGTACAAAAATTACCTATTCTGTTGAAGAAAGAGTAGAAATTATTTTTTTCTTTTTTAAAAATGATGATTGTGCCAGAGCTACAGTACGATTGTTTAATGATAAGCATCATGATTAGTTTCTATCCCGTACTTACGTTTGCGAATTAGTAAAAAAATTTCAAAAAACAGGGTCAGTGTTAAATAAAAAGAGAAACGTTTAAAACCCTGTTATACTAAATGAAGCTGTTGAAGTGGCAGTTTTTGGACATATTGCGATGGATCCTACACTGAATACCAGGCAACACTCAGTTGCATCAGGTGTTTCGCGAACAAATTTACGGGGAATCTTACGAAAACACAAACATCTGTACAAAATTAAATTGGTCCAAGAGCTCAATGAAAATGACAATGATCGACGTTCACAATTTTGTGAGCTTATAAGTGACCGCGTTTTGATCGATTCGCTGTTTCTGTTTAATGTTTGTTTTTCGAACGAATGTTCGTTTTTTCTAAATGGTACAGGGTGTTCAAATGACGGAGGACGTCGGCTGTATCTGGGAAACTACTCATTATCGGATTTGGAGAAAAAAAAAATTATAGCTAAATAGGCCATGAGAAATCGCTGGAAAATATTTTCAAGTTCGTAACCATACCGTTAGGGGGCGTTTTTTACATGACCAATCAATAAAAGACGATTTTTAGTAAAATTTATCTGGAAAATGTATATTTTAAAAATTAAATATCAATTTTAGAGACAATATGTCACAACTTTTGTAGGAAGAGTTTTTTTTAATTTTTTGAAACTGAAGGGTGAGGGAAGCTTCTAAGTCAGCTCAAAAAATTCAGTTTTATCGACATTAGCTAAACATAAAACTACATTGTAATACCTCGTTGGAAAGGTTTTTTTGCAAGCTATGACGTGACAATTATCTCACTTCATGTTAATGTGACACAAATACCGTTAGGGGGCGCAATTTGAAAAATATGGTAATTTTTCAAGTTATTTCAGAAAACTTAAATGGAAGGGTATATCTTTTGAACCATTCGAAAGAGCGTTAAATTCTGCTTAATATAGTCAAAACCCGATGCAAATATCTTTATGTGGTAGTAAATTATTGCAGTTTGGAAAAAGGGTTTTCTTACGCATGAAACAAACCAGCTTCGCTTATGAATCAAATAGGCCACGAGCGTAGCTATGATCGCTACGTCAGAAATTTAAAACAAATGAATAGGCATTTTAATAAACACCATTTTTATCCATAAGATTATTATATTGACATTGATTTTGGTAAACGTTTTTGATCATGATAAAAAAATGCCAATTTCGAACGAGGAAGCTTTCAATATGCTTGCAGTTTATTTTGAATGTTTACAAAATTCAACAGTAGCGGTAAGGATATATGCGTTAAAATATCCAGAAAGAAGAAGTTATAAATTTAAGGCATTTAAGAATTTAGCTTTTCATTTGCGATATCATGGTGTTAAATCCCAAAAGCACTGACGCCAAGGAAAAGGTCACAATGAGAAAAACACAATAAATGTGCTGGCATGCATAGAACGTAATAGCCATATTAACATTAGGACCATATCCCGAGACATGGGGATTTCTACTGGATCAATATAGTATAATATTCTAAAAGATCACAGGTTTGTGTTAATTTTTTTATTTTGCCATAGTTACAAGGTGTTTTTGAATTATAATTTCTTTTAGATTACATCCATATCATGTAGTTTTACATCAAGCTCTTTTAGAAGAAGATTTTAACAGACGCTTGGATTTTTGTCATTGATTAATTAAAATGACCCAAAAGAATCAAAATTTTCTTTTAAAGATTTTGTGGACAGATGAAGCAATATTTAGAAGCAATGGTGGTGTGAATCTCCACAATATGCACTATTGGTCGCCAACTAATCCACACTGGATGCAAGTGCATAATCAAGGACATTGGAGTATTAATGTATGGTGTGGGATAGTTAATGGAATGATTATCGGACCCTATTTTTTCGAAGAAACATTGAAAGGCACTGGTTATTTGCAGTTTTTGCGTAATGAGTTACCAGTGCTATTGGAAGAAATTGATCTTCAAACACGACGGGAAATATATTTTCAGCACGATGGTTGCTCAGTGCATTTTACTCTTAATGTGAGAGAATTTCTGGATGTTACATTTCCCGGGAAGTGGATAGGCAGGGGAAGTTCATTTCCATGGCCGGCGAGGTCGCCAGATCTTACGTGTTTGGACTTTTATTTATGGGGTAGGTTAAAAGACTTAGTTTTTCAAAGAAGACCAACTACAAAAGAAGACATGAGAAATAGAATCCGAAATGCCGTAACATCAATCACCTTAGGAGAAATCCAAACTGCAATTTTTTCTACAAAGGAGCGACTTCGATTGTGCATTGAAAATAATGGGAAACAATTTGAGCATCTTAAAAATAATTAATTATTTTTTTATTTTAATGTTCTTCTTTTAATTTTAGTTATTTTTTGAAGTTATTAAGATTAAATTAAACCGTATTTAAATAATAGCCTACTTGATTCATAAGCGAAGTTGGTTTATTTCATGCGTAAGAAAACCCTTTTTTCAAACTGCAATAATTTACTACCACATAAAGATATTGGCATCGGGTTTTGACTATAATAAGCAGAATTTAACGCTCTTTCGAATGGTGCAACAAAAGATATACCCTTTCATTTAAGTTTTCTGAAATAACTTGAAAAATTACTATATTTTTCAAATTGCGCCCCCTAACGGTATTTGTGTCACATTAACATGAAGTGAGATAATTGTCACGTCATAGCTTGCAAAAAGACCTTTCCAACGAGGTATTACAATGTAGTTTTATGTTTAGCTAATGTCGATAAAACTGAATTTTTTGAGCTGACTTAGAAGCTTCCCTCACCCTTCAGTTTCAAAAAATTTAAAAAAACTCTTCCTACAAAAGTTGTGACATATTGTCTCAAAAATTGATATTTAATTTTTAAAATATACATTTTCCAGATAAATTTTACTAAAAATCGTCTTTTATTGATTGGTCATGTAAAAAACGCCCCCTAACGGTATGGTTACGAACTTGAAAATATTTTCCAGCGATTTCTCATGGCCTATTTAGCTATAATTTTTTTTTCTCCACATCCGATAATGAGTAGTTTCCCAGATACAGCCGACATCCTCCGTTATTTGAACACCCTGTACAGTTAACAGACACAACTGTCAGTATTGGTTAGATTCTAATACAAGAATTGTTCGGGAGATACATACCCAGCACCCCGAAAAATTAAACATGTGGGCAAGAATTTATGGAGATTGGATCGTTGGCCAATTTAACAGGAAAAATGTATTTAGAATTGTTAAAAAACGCCGTTGATCTAGCAATAACAGCTATTATCGAAGAAGATAACCAATATAACGCAGAAAATTTGACTTTCTTACAAGGTAGTGCTCTGCCATACTACGCCATGGCAGTAAGACAATTTTTAAATTAAAGTTTTCCAGAAAGGTGGATGGGTAGGAGAGGCCCTATTGAGTGGCCCGTTCGCTTTCCCCATATATTATATTACCGCTGGACTTTTTTTGTGGGGCCATTGAAGTCAAAAATTTATTTCAGACAGCCAAATTCCTTAGAAGACATACGTTAGCGGATTATATATGCTTGCTGCTAAATAACACCTGAAGTACTTCACAATGTCCGACAACACTTTGAACGTGTCCTGTATTATTGTATGGAGGTTGGTGGTGGCCATTTTCAACATTTACTGAACTAAAAATGATAAGACATTTAATTTTTGATCACGTACTTTCTCGAAAACTACTAATCCAAATTGCGAAAAATTTGTGTCAATATATATTTTTTGTGAATGGATGTATGTGCTTTTGATTTTCTATTATCTCTTGTCTGTCGTGTTGTTCTATTGCTTATTATCTGTTGCCTCTCGATCAACTAAACAATCTCTGAGGTTACCCAAAGCTTCATTTCTTCTTCGGCGATTTTGAGGCCTCATCAACTATCACGTGTCATTCTTCAAATTCGCATTCTAAACATTCGCGGTTTCATAATGCTCGCTTTATTGTTGATCGAGAGGAATCCTCACATACAAGAAAAACTGGGAAAAAAGAATGAAAGTGTACTTGAAAGGCTGTCTTATGTAGTTAATACACAGTCTCTTTTGCATCTAATGAAACTTGTATAAATTATTTTTTGAGTATGCAGGCTTGAATTGAGGCACTTGAACACTAGGCTTGAAACTGAGGAAATGACAGAATAACAATGTAGCGATAACACCTTGGAAATTACAGGCAACGCCAAACAAATAATAGATGACCTGTGTAATCTGAAGACGAGAAATTAAGGAGAAGTATCAGACCACCCTTGTGTAAAATGTTAACATTGCAGAAGAACATCTTGAAAAAGAGAATTAAACGCGTTTATCTAATCTACATATATACCTACACGAAGCAAATGCTTGATGTAGCAAATTTTTCGACTCTTCAAATCTTTTGACTGAAATTGAGTGGATTGCGATTGTACACCTTAATTGCTACTTGAACCAATTTGCGAATCAATATTGCCTATTCAGACAAATCCAATGATACTCCACAGCTTGAAATTTCTATGTGACTAGACGGACGGCTGTATGTTGGAAATTACACACTCATTATTATCTCATATTAAGGACAATCTATAATGACCTGCATAATACCTATTTCTCGAGTATATCATCATCATCATAATCGACGAATTGAGGTCGAATCCACTTAATCACGCCGGTTTCCGATTAAGCAGCAAAACATCTTCATATCTAGTTACATTACTGTCAATTGCAATTAGCAGCATAGTAATTACCTACATATTCTTTGAAGAATCTCACTTTTGGTTAAGTACTTTCTGAACAAAACACGTTTCATTGCTTCTCGATTCATGGAACATAAAATCTTTAGTGGAATTTCATCTTTGTGGGTAAAGTCTGAATATTGAACTTGTGGAATTGCGTCATAGATTTGCCATTCTCACTAACATGTATCTACTGGATAAAACGGAAAAATAATGTCATAAACGTATATCCCGGGTGGGTAATGGTATATTACAATACGAGGCGGGAAATGTTTTATTACTTTCAAGAGATTACGTTGTTTATCGAGACGCGTAGCGTCGAGATAAATAAGATCCCGATCGATTGAATCAGATCTTATTGAGGATCGTATACTATTTTATTTTCCCGAATTTCTGAAAAATATTAAAAATGTGATTAAATATTATTTATGTAACGTATTCCATTCGCGATGAAATTTTCACTCCGTGGGCAGAATTTTGATTAATGGCTTTATGCCATAGCAACCATCAAGATCATTCTGTAAAGAAATCTCAGGGCTGAAGCACTCCAGACTATGCAGGCTTTAGTACTTACAGCCGCTTTTGATGTGCAACACAATAAATATATTAAAACAATAATGAAATACATTTTACTGGATAGTCGCCAATAGGACAATAAGATACAAACAAAAAATTGAATTTGAGGGAGGTTCCCTGTGCTATTACAAGATTTTCGGTGTTTTTAGTTCTTAATTTTTAATATTTTTATTTTTAGGGCATCGCCAATAAACTAGAAGTGTCCATATCTATAAAATTAAGTCACGGGTCAAAAATAAATCAATTATTGATGTGATAAGAATGCAAAACTTAAAAACAGACTTGTCCATAAATCATCATGTGGAAACCACTGTTTAACGCGCAAAATTTTGGGTCTGTACCATACAGACCACAAATGATGAGTGAATTATAATTTAATTTTAATTGGAACTAAAGCCCCCTTCTCCCCTCCCCAACGTACACTATACAAGCCCGGACCAGACTCAAAACACGGACCCGACCTGCAACTTATCCACGGTATCGCAAACCCTGCAAAGTGTTCATTCGTACACTGTACTTAGTGAGCCCTAAATGTTTGAAAAACTTCTTTTTGATCGAAGAGAAATGACCTCAATTCATAATACCATAAAATGCTTTCTGAGACATCTTATTGGCGTCAGGAAAAATTTCTATACATTTACCACATAAATATTCATGCAGCATTTT